>NW_026896278.1:0-21153 GCF_033153095.1 Gastrolobium bilobum | reverse complement strand
GGCTAAATTACCTAAAACCACCTTGAATTTAGGTGGTGTTTCAAAAAACTACCCTAAACTTTAGATTGATGCAATTAACCCACCTATACTATCTCATTCCAACAATTAAACATATCTATTAAATTTACATTAAACGTCGTTAAGTAAATATTAAACACCTTTGAGTAATCCGTGCATCTGAGTAATTATTCGAAGGGTGACTTAGTCATGGATATGGGGACATATGAATTGGTTTGTGCAGAGTATTTAGGATCTGCAGTTGTAGAGCCAGCTTGGTTGAACTATTTCAGGGAATGGGGTCCAAAAACTGATTACAGTATAGATGATGAGTTGAAGAAGGTGGAGAAGTTGTTGCCTGGGAAGCTAAAATCTGCTTTTGAAAATTTTGTAAAGAGTTTACCAAAGGAAGTGCTGGGAGCGGAAGGACCCACAGGTCCAAAGGTGAAGAATAATTGGAGTGGTGATGAAGCATGAACATTGTAGCTTCAGTTACATTTATTCTCATGAACTTCAAAATTGATTTACAATAATGTTATTGGGTTCAATTGCATAAGTGGTTTCAATTTGAGTTTAATTGGAGAGAGACAAAAAAGTCAAATGAAACCAGCAATAGCTTTAAACTAGTACAAAACCTTATCAATTCTCCGTATACCAAATCAATATCAATTTTGATCCTTTCATTTTCCTTATTCAGAGATTTTTTAAAAAAAAAATAAAAAAAATAAGCAACATTACTTGGACCCACCATTATTTGTATAGGATATATTAAACTTGTTTTAATATCTATCTCTCAAAACATTAGAAGAAACAGAAGAAGATTGAAATATAGCTATGAAAACTTTTTTGTAATTTTAATATTAAACTGTCTATTTGCAAAAAGTTATGTTTTTTATCACACATGCAGCTGTAATTTTTTTTTCACAAACCACATGGGTATATGTGATAAAAAAAAATCTCAAGGCATAGGTAATTCTAAAACAAACCATTTACTGCAAAATCACCTATGCCTTTGATTATTTTTTATCACTCGTGTGGTTTGCAAAAGTATATGTTTTTTTATCTGCTCCCGTGATTTTTTACTTTTACAAACCATGGAACATATGTCATAGGTGATTCTAAAGCAAAACAGCTTCGGTTAACTTTCCTGTTTGTTTGTTTTTTATTCGTTTGTTAATCACTGTTATCGAACTTTTCCTCGTGATTTTTTTATTTTTTACAAATCAATGGGACATATGTGATAAAAAACACTGGGCCATAGATGATTCTAAAACAAACCGGCATTGGTGAACTTTCCTTTTTTTTTATTCGTTTGTTAATCACTGTTATCGAACATTGTGATTTGTGACTGTGTTAGTTGTAGCTTGATGATTATTGTGTTGTGTGGCAGAATACTGAAGTTCTCCGAAAGATGGGAAAGTACACGGGGATTAGCTCAGAATGTGCTATACCAGCAGACAGTAGGGATGCTTTGCCGATAGCGAAACGGGCACCGATTATGGCTCAAGTGGTTATTGGGACCCCTGGCACGATTAATAAGTGGATGAATTATAAGAAACTTGGGGTGACAAGGTTGAAGATTCTTGTTTTTGATGAGGCTGATCAAATGCTTGCTAAGGTAATTCTATCGTGATAATGAAATGTTGTTTATTTAGAATTTGAGGTTTCATTGTCCTTGGACTAGGCAAGCACATAGCCTTATCATTCTCCCTGAGCTTATTATTGTTACAATCTTTTGGGGAGTTGGCAACACCCTTGTTTTTTAATAGAATAAGTTACAATTAAATGGTAAGTTGTGACTCTCCTCCTTTAATGATGGATAAAGAGGAAGAGTGCACTAGTAGACCGCTTGTTTTAACTTTTAACTCTTGATAATATATATCTTTTTCTAGTTAGTAATTACTCTCTAGTAAGTATTCTAGAGATCCTAGGACCTAGTTTTAGGTTCAGGGAATTGTTATGGTTTACTGAATTAGTATTGTGATTTTCTTTTGTTTTTTAAAGCAGAGGTATTCGCAGTTCGGTTTCTAAATATGTTGTGCCCTAACTTGCTTAATTACTGTAAACTTTGCAGGATGGATTTAAAGATGATTCCCTGAGGATAATGAAAGGAATAGAAAAATTCAATTCTAACTGTCAGGTTTGTTGAACTCTTTCTTGCGTAGTGTGCTTGTGTGCATGACATTTTCATCCATCCAAGAAATTCTGGCATAGACTTAGTCTACAAGTTGCATAGCCTAAGCTAAGTACACACTGACACATCGTCATTTTACATTAAATAACTACATGATATATGTGTCAATCTACTACTTTTAAAATGATAATGTATTAGTTTATGTTTTGGTTTTATTTATATGACTTGTGTAGATCAAATCTATGCAAGAATTTATCAATCCATAGGGACAACACATCCATGTATACATGTTGTTTAAATTACCGTCACCCATCCTTCAACCTGTTCGGGTAGAACACCTTCCAATTCATGGAAGGTCATGCTCTCCCTGAGCCCTTGTGCAACTTGTGAAGTATATTTAAAAGAGTAAAGTGATTCATTCATCTTATAAGAACAGAAAAAAGTATGAGGAATTTTTTACGTAGTACATCATGCTCAATCAAATAATATTGCATAGATATGAAGATTGAATGTTAATTTGATTGATGCTAATGGTTTGCTATAATTTAATTTGAATCTATGTAGAATGGAATTATAACTGTTCCTTGTTATTTTTGTGCACCATAACCATTGCGTCTGTACTTAAATGAACATTTTACCAAGATTGGTTGCTTTGTATGTGATTCAAATGTTGTGTGTGCTTGTATGTGATGTAGTTGTTTTTTTAGTTTCTTTTCTTATCTAAGAAGATTTTGATTGACTTGTGTATGTCTAGGTTCTTCTGTTTTCTGCTACATTGAATGACATTGTCTAGAATTTTGTTTCAAGGACAGTTAAGCAGGATTATAATACACTTTTTGTGAAGGAACTATCTTTAGATGCCGTAAAACAATATAAAGTTCATTGTCCTGATGAACTCTCTAAGATTGAAGTGAAAAAAGAATACATACTCGAAATAGAAGAGAATCTGGGGCAAACTATAATATTTGTGCGCATAAGAAATAGTGCAAAAATGTTACATAAATCACTTGTTGTCGCTCCTGTTGTCGCTCCCGTCGCCCCAAGTAAGGGAGTCGACAAGGGAAAAAGGAAAGTGGTGAACATTGTTAAAAGGAAGGTCCGGTCTGCAGCGGACATTCCTGCCGAGGAGCTTGCTAGGAGGACTGCGGCCCGGTTATTAAGGATGTGCAGGAGAATGCCCAGAGTTTGGCGGTCAACCCTTCTGCACCTGAAGTTATTCCTCCTAAACCAACGGCTTCTGGAAGGAAGAGGGTTGCTAGCGAGGATTTAAGCTCGCCTAAAGGAGCTAAAAGGGTTAGGGTGGAGCCGACTGAGTCTGGTCAATCAGGTGGTAGTCTCTCATTTGCCATGGAGAGTTTCTCGGACGCCCCTGGCGGTGATGACATGGTGGTGGTCGATACTCCGGACAGGGCGGGGGTACCTGTCATGGCGACTGTTTAAGGAACTTCAACGCCTGCGGCTGTTTCGTTAGTGCAGATCCTGAAGCTATCCGAGAGGGATCTGAACTCTAGTTTCCCTAATCCTGATTTAAACGTGTTGGTACCACAGCAAATTAATCGCCAAGACATCATTGACTGCGCACAGGTAATGATCGGTCAGATTGTGGGAACCCGGGAGGCTACTCTTGCTGTTGACAGCCGTTGTTCTACCCAGCATGATGACTTGGTACAGAAAGGGCGCAAGATTGAGTCCTTAACGGCCGAGATCGGGCGGTTGGGTATGGAAATTAGTGACCTGAAGGCAACCAATAAAACTTTATCTGACAGCAACCAAGAACTGAAGGGGGCTAGTGACGTGGTGCAACGCCTGTCGCAGGAGAAGGATGACTTATCAAATTTATTGGATGAGTCTTCAACCGAGAAAAAGGGGCTCCAGGCGGCGAATAGCCAGTTGACTGCCGAGAAAGCTGCCCTTCAGTCGGAGAAGGATGCGTTATCTGTTGAGTTGACTGGTGTAACAGCCCGTTGTACACCGGTATTGCTAACATTGATTATGATATTAAACGCAGTTACAATCACAGCAATTCATTTATAAAAATGCGAATAAACTTTTTCCGTTATTACGCGAGGATTTAAAACAATAACAAGCGTAATAATTAAAAGCTATGACCGTAACTGTAAACTCTTGCGGAATACTTATTTAAACTACTTCTATGTCTTATTTTACTTATCATAAGTTACTAAGGGGTTCCCATAAACCCACTTAGCCAATTACTAACTTTTACGTTTTTACTTACTAATTAAATTACTGCGAATGCACCACAAAAATTAAGACCTTCCACTCAAGTTATATTTTTTTCTTACTTAATTCCCTTTCTAAAAAGCTATCACACGCTATGATCGGAGCACGTTTGCTCCGGATATCGCCGTTTGAAGTTGGATAAGCAAAACAGCCAACCAACCCCAAAACAGCTCAAAACCTCTCTCACTCCTCGAATTACTGCAGAAAATTCACTCATCCAATTGCTCTCAAATTTTTATACTATAAACTAGACACCTCAATATTCGATTTGATATATCATACGCTTAATTTGACCAAGAAATGAAGCAGGAATAAAATTCCCAAAACTGAACCAAAACAGCCCCCAAGTGCAGGGCAAAACAGGGCAGTTGTGTTCACTGACTTCCACAGGGCTGCGCACAACCCATAAAATTCTAATATTTTTACACAATGTAGGGGACATCTCAAGCTTCAAAAAGGCGTATGGCACATCCCTATCGGACCTCTATGGAGGGAGATATGCTCTCCCGAAGTTCACCTAAAATCTGCCAATTCTACAGAAAATTCGCCAGAGTTTCCTTTGTTTTTCCTTAAATCCCCAAATTTACATAAGCTTGCTAATACCACAAATATACCTAATAATCCAATGGGTGGCACACACAAGGACCAGCAATGCCTTGGGGCTCTTACAACCCACAATATACAACAATTCCATATCATATACAGTAGTATACATACATGATCCATAACTCTATATATATCATATCAAAAAGGTGACTCTGTGCCATAACTACAACATCCTACATCAACCTACATAAACATAATACATCACAGTGTCACAATATATACAACAGACTCCCAAAATAAGCAGGCAACATCTATGCTCAGATCTACTCATCAACCACGGGCCTCTTGCCCCGAGAACGATCGTCAACTGCTGCGATACCTGAAATATGTCCCCATAACGCGGGGTGAGAATGAATCTCAATAAACTTGGGGTTTATGGAGCAGTCTCCACCCAAGAGTCCACTTCCTGCAAGAAAATATCAAGTACCAAGACATAGATAACACCATATAGTCCATATTAGAATTTTCGTATCACATATCTTTTCTGATAATTCTCATTTATTCTTATAATGTACCTTCTTATTAATCTTAAGTATGTTCATGTGTTATGTATAAATAAGGCTTTCATCTTATATTCGTAATATCGTATCGTAATCAATAGCATACTCATAATGATCAGAGAACTAAAGTTTCCTCGGCTATACCTTATGTACACCATGATCATATCCATAAATCTGTTCAGAAACCATAACTCACACTTCCAAGGCTTTATTTCATTGAAGATCATATCATATTAACTTATCATAACAAAAATAATATCATATGCATGCACTATATGAATGCAACTACGCAAAGTATCAATATTAACAACAATTATATCCATACGGAAACCATAATCGCCACTGATCATGGCGGAACAAAAAGGCTGAGAAAACTCCTAAACCGAAAGCTTACCTGTCGTCTCTTTCTTGCTGCTAACTTGCTATTTAATAACCCGTACACTTGGTTGTCTACAAGTTGCTCGTCCACCTACTTCATCTGATTACACTCTGTTACCGTACATATAAAAGTACCATTAATTTCCAATGAAACATACCTTACTTGAAATCCGAATAAGTATATTCATATGTTAATTTCATAACCAACTTGACAACTTCATTTCCCTTGACAGTTCATGCCATCCCATAAGTTTACAACTTAATTTATACTTTATGACTTAGAGTCTCAATTAGTTAATTAATTTACTAATTTATAGTTAACATTTCATACACTTTTAACAAAGCTTCACGTATCTTAAACCATTTGAATCATACTTACTTATTCTAGGAAAATGCTATAAATCAATCACTTGAATTGAAAACACATAATCTATGCCCATTATTCCTTTATGGCCGAACTCTATATATAAACACATATACAATTCTTTTGGTTGTCATGTTTAACTAATTAGCTTAATTCTTGTGAAAGCATTCATACACTATTATTCCATTAACTTGACATAAAACTAACATCAATTTCCTTAGCCATTTAATACATATTGGTCGAATAGTTACATATACATATACTCATGGATTTACCATTTCATCTTAGTTAATTCCTTGTTTGATCACTAAGTAGTCTTATATAAACTATTACATAACTTTTTCATCAAAACTCTAACATAAACATAGTCTACATCCTAGACTTAATTAAGATTTCACACTTTATGTTTGGTTCAAATACTAGCCAATCATCATTAAATGTCCTAAGGATCATTGTTTTACATAACCAATGAATTAAACACTTAATTTGCACAATTAATTCTAAAGGGCCGAAATACACACATTTTTTACAGCATCAACATCCTGTGCCATTTTAATCACGAAAAATTAATCTTAACTCCGATTCCCCTGAATTTTGGATATGTTATAGTAGACACTTAAGGCTTTAATTTGGCGCAAACCACAATCCATTTGAAGTCTTGTAGCTTCAGATATGAATTTTTAAACATAACAGCCCATATGTTGATCCTAAAAGGTCCATAAAGTTCTTTTGAAATTCCTATACTTCATTCTTTTTACAAACCAACTCTAAATCATATTACACTTACATTTCCACATACAACTTGATTAAACACATCCTTTAACTATTTTTATCACATGATGACCGATTTGCCTAGCTCAAGGTTTAATGAATTCTCTTTCAATTTTTCTATCACTTGAACCTTTAATTTGTCATCTCAATTTCATGTATTTCACTTAGGAAATATTACAAACACCTGGTGTGCACATCTTTACACCCAAAATCTGAACCATATAGAGTTCATTAAACTCATCCCTTATGTGATTTCAATTTCTTTTTGTAGTATAGAAAACCAATCCATCACAACAACTCATTAACCCACTTAAACATCAATAAAACCACTTAAATTCATCATTAAACCAACATCAAAATTATCATCATAAACAGCCCTATATCATGAATATCATCATTATTTCTAAGAATTTAATCAAGGGAGTGAAGGTTTAATACCTTAGATAGCCTAACCAATAACTATTGATGACTTCCCTAAGCTTAGAACTATGGAATCAATCCATTTTCTCCTTCCTTTCCATGTGCAGGCGCTGCTGTCCAGAGGAGAAAAGAAGAGATTTAAAGCTTCCCAAAGTTAGAAAAATGGTGGGTTAGAATGATGGGGTGCTAAGCTACCTTTTCTATGTTGGAGTCTAGATGAAATGGTGACCAAATCATCAAGTTCTCTCTGGCCCTTTCTCCATTGAAGCTCACGAACTAAGGAAGAAGAAAGAAATAGGAGTGCAGCGTGAAAAAAAAAAAGAAAGGAAGAGAAGGGACCGCCTAATTGAAGCCAAGTAGTCTTAGTTTATTTATTTATTTATTTATTTGACAACATGTCACTTTCTCATTGGTTTAAACAACCAAACTACTTGCTTGTTGCTTTCTTCTTAAACTCTACGGCCCACATAAGTGATAAGAAAGGAAGGAAGGCATAAAAACTTCATGAAGCAGCGTACAACAATTTGGTGAATGACTTTTAATGAAACTTGGTGATAAAGTACTCAATTCCACCAAATATAGATTTGTCAACATTAAATACTATTGGTTCTTTAATTCTTCATTTGACTAATCAAGTATCATCTTAAATATTTATTGGTTCAATTCTATCAAATTTCCTCATCTTTCTTACTAAAGTTACGTACATGGCAATTTAAAGAAGACATAACATTGCAACTTAAATAATTAAGACTAAGAATTTTGTTTGACTTTTTACTAATCAAAACTCATCTTATTGCTTAATAATTAATCCATCTTTTCCTTAATTTTAACAATTAATCCAAGTATCATTTAAATCATTTAAAGATACTTTGAACTTACTAATTTCTCTAAACTAATTAATTATTCAACCTAAATTATATTTAGGCCTAATTACCAAGGTAAACCCAAACTTACTCCATATAATTATTTATGTTCTTAATTATATCTAATAATTATATTTGAGTCCTATTAGACTTGTATGACATGAACTATATTCTCTTACTATTTTTCATATGAGTCTATTAATTTAACTCCCACAATTTCATTGAATAAGTATTTAATCTAGTTAACCACCTAATTAATTCATTTCTCTTAATTTACTATTGAGGGTTGTTATAACTGGCGTATGTGGTAACTTGCATGCCGCCCAAGAGGATCTTAAAAAAGCTTCTGGGCGAGTACAGGAGCTGGAGCTTGCCTTGCCTTCAGTTTTTTATGATTCTTTTAACAACGCCCTGAATCAGGTTCAATTTTGATATCCTAAGAAAGATGCTTCGGGCTTGAGTGCCGATTATGTGGTGGAAGGGAAATGCTTGCTTCATAAACTCTATAATGGCGAGACGACTGTGATACAGGAAGGGCCTAACTCTGATGAGGAAGAGGATGATGTAGAGGAAGAACCAGCCAAGTTCGGTGACTCACCTTTAGGCGACCACCATGTGCTGAGCGGAGAGCAACCCGTAGATGGCGAACCTACTGACGCCGTAGAGATCCCGTCGTGCGGATCCCATCGTTGGCGATGGTGTTATTGGCAACACTTCCTTTGGAAGGTATTGGTGAGGATTCTTCATCTAGAATAACGTTGAAGACACAGCTGGGGAGGACGCCACTGAGGGGGTCTCAATAGCTGAAGAGGGAATCCCTACTGAAGATTGCCCAACTTAATTTTTCTTTTTAACAACTATCTGTGTTTGCCATAGTTGATTCGCCACTGTAGAATTGTACTTGTTATTAATCAATGGATAACCTTTCTTTTGGCAACTTCAACGCTTGATTATTGATAAATGATTGTGTAATACGCTTATTAACTGCACGCTAGCTGCGGAGTAATTTGGAACTTCCTCCAATATCTATGTTTTTTTTTATCTAATGTTAAATATACATCTGAGAGATTTTATATATTTCTTTATTCTTTATTGATGACCCTCGCCATTAAGGATAGAAATTTTCACTAGAGACCAAAATTTGAGCATCCTCTACCAAATTCTCTTACGGATTCATTATGGCACAAAAGATGTTGGCACTTCAATCTCTATTGCTTAAATTTTATGCATGATATAGACTTGATGAAGAATGTGTATATTGTTCAAAATACTAACTGTGTTCGTATATATGTTCTACCAACTTCAGAAATTGATAAATATACATCTGAGAGATTTTATATATTTCTTTATTCTTTATTGATGACCCTTGCCATTAAGGATAGAAATTTTCACTAGAGACCAAAATTTGAGCATGCTCTACCAAATTCTCTTACGGATTCATTATGGCACAAAAGATGTTGGCACTTCAATCTCTGTTGCTTAAATTTTATGCATGATAAAGACTTGATGAAGAATGTGTATACTGTTCAAAATACTAACTGTGTTCGTATATATGTTCTACCAACTTCAGAAATTGATAAATATACATCTGAGAGATTTTATATATTTCTTTGGGGAATAAAATTTCTGCTGTAACTTTAGATAGATGTATCTACTGTGCACCTAAACGACACTGTTTCGTCTTTTTTTTCTAATTTAAACGAATTACTTGTCGTGCTTCCGTCTTCGTTCACCTTCTCGGTTTCTTCATAAACTATAGTCATCGCATCGCTATTTTTTCTTGCACTTCCTTACATATCGTGCTTCCGTTTTCTTTGCAACAATGGCGTCCCTGCAGAATTCTCCTACACTCCACCAAACCATCTTTCGCAACTCTTTTCCCCAGGTACTCTCTTATGCTTTAATTTGGTAATTTGATTCATTTTTCTCTGTTTCTGACATGTGCCATTGTTACAGAAGCATGGTACTTTTCATTCATCTAGAAAGGAAGGCTTTTCGTTCATTATCAAAGCAGCCCAAGAACCTTCATCTTCTTCAACTGGGTTGCTTTCTCAAGGTTTGTGATTTTTTTTTTCGTGGTCTCTTGAGCTTGAATTCACAGCTATCATTATCTTATAAGAAGTTATGCGTATAAGACCCTGCGCAGGTAAAGATCATGAAGCATTTTGTCTTTTGTTTTTTTCCTGCTATTGAACTGGCCTCGTTTAAGTGGCCTTTATGAGAACATTTGGTAAGGTCATTAAACTTGTATGTAGAAAATTGATTGGAGTAGGTAAATGAAGAATTGCTTTCCATGTAAACAACTAAGGGAATTTTATTTATTCTGCTGTCAATATTATGTAATATATATTCATAGCAGTTGTCCTTATAAGGTTTGAAGTTTTGGAATTGAATATGTTAACTGCACGTACTTTGATGCAGATTCAATGGTAGTCTGTAGCAGAATGAAATATGACCCCTTTTTCAAAAAAAAAAACATGACCCTTCTTCCCCTTTTCTCTATTGTACTCTCAGATAATTTCATCAGCCTCTGAAACAGACATTTGTTCCATTGCCAAATGGCAAATACCTTGGTTCTATCACGTGCAATTCTGATGGTTGAACATATATTAAAAGTCATAAATTTAAATCCTTTTAAATTTGATAACAGAAAGTACATACTATACATAGTACAACTGTAATCTGAGCATACACCTACTTTATGTAGCTAGTATCCTCCTTTTTCCACCGCTTCCCATTTCTGATACATGAGAACTAACCTTTTTTCCAAATTGGTTGAAATTTCAGAGGCCATCTTCATTTTTTTTTGGTTTAGCTTGCAGAAAGGACATCTTCATTTTCTTTGAGGAAGCTTATGTGATCAGAGAGGTCCTCCTTGCAACTTCAGTCAAATATAAGACTTGTTTCTGGTATCAGCTACTAATACCCAACCAGTATAAGCAAACAAAGGACATCAAATTTTTATAACTTATTTTAGGATATTAGATTGGACTTATTCTGTGATTGGGTTACTATTCTGTTTTTAGTAGGAACTTTGGAATTTGACTCATGATTTTGAGTTTTTGTAATATGAATGCATGACTATATCTATTATATTTTAAAGTTTGATTTTTGTGTTCAAATTCATATATAATTTGCTGTTGGGCGTACTTTTGGTGCATTTATCGCATTCATATTTTCTATTTGCTACAGCTTGATCTCTTTGACATTAAACTGTTTTGTTTGTACCAAACCCATTGGCAATATTTGGATTGTAATATCCATGATTACTTTTAGTGAGGCTGCTAATTTTAACAAATTTAGCATTCTTACATATTTTTCAGGATAATCCTTTTAGGCCCAAGCTAAAAAATAGCAATGCACTTGAGTCTTTTGGCAGTCTGAGAAGTAAAAAGGTATGTAGTATGGTCTGCCATGTTGAGTATGCTTAATGCTTTGACGATCCATGAATATTCGGATCAAATAGGAACCACTTGTTTGAAATTTTGATGGAATTAACATTTGAACACCTGTATTTTAATTTTTTCTAGGTATTTTCTACTGACCCTCTTCCCCTCCCCTCCGTTTCTCAAAATAGATAAACTTCTTTAGTATGAGTGTTCAAAATAACAAGCAATCAATACTTATCTTGATGACCATGTGGTGAGTCTAACTTGAATCATCTGATTCCCATCCTATTCAAAGCATAATGGTATACTCAGATGAAGTCAATGACTAAATTAAGTTTTTTAAACAAATTTCTTATAGTATAGAAGAAAAGAATGTTTTGAAAGTTAGTGAATGACTATTATATAAATAGGGGGGAGAGAGAGAGAGATTTGATTTTTGTCTATTCTTTTTTCGTATGTTGATTATTGTTGTCATGTTGCAGACATCAGCTAGATGGGATCCAGTTGAAGCATGTCGGCCTATTATTGATGAAGCCCCTGTGTTTTATCCGACTGTTGAAGTACTTGTTATTATTACCATCTTCATATTGTTGCTTTTGTGGTAGTCATATTGTATTTTGAGTAATTCTGGTTTCTTATTTTTACTCTTCTTATTTAGGAGTTTGAAGATACACTCAGTTACATAGCAAAGATACGTCCCCATGCTGAACCCTATGGCATATGTAGGATTGTCCCTCCACCTTGCTGGGTTCCACCTTGCCCTCTTAAGGAGAAGGATCTATGGGAAAATGCATAATTTCCCACCCGTACTCAGTATATTGATTTACTTCAAAATAGGGAACCTATGAGGAAAAAAAGTAGGGGAAAAAAACGAAAACGTAGAAAGCACTCCAAAACAGGCACATGCAGGAGTCTTGCCAATTCAGCTTCTGGAGCTAATAATGCTTCTGAATCTGATGAGAAATTTGGATTTCAATCAGGGTTGGACTTCACGCTTAAAGACTTTCAGCAATATGCTAATTTTTTTAAGGAATGCTACTTTGGTTTGAAAGATACCAATGAAGATGGAAAACTTAGTGATAGTAACCACCAAAAGAGAGGGGAGCCCTCTGAGGTGGAAATTGAAGGTGAATACTGGCGAATAATTGAGCAACCAACTGATGAGGTTGAGGTATTAATCATCTCTTTTTGACAACTATGTTGGTCTTTACTGTCACATAATTTTGCAATAGTATACATATGATTCTGTTATATTGTAGGTGTATTATGGAGCTGACTTGGAAACTGGAGCACTTGGAAGTGGTTTTCCTAAGACATCATCCTTAACTAAGAGTGATTCAGATCAGTATGCCCTGTCTGGATGGAATCTAAATAACTTCCCGCGACTGCCAGGTTCTGTACTTAGTTTTGAAGGAAGCGACATCTCAGGAGTTCTAGTGCCATGGCTGTATGTTGGCATGTGCTTTTCGTCATTTTGCTGGGTAAGTGGTTAGAATTACTTTTTTTCCATGTCAAAGGAAAAGTTTAAGACTGACATGGAATATTACCAATTTTCATTTTGCCTCAATTCTTTGTATGTATCTCTTTGTAGAGTGTTATATGAGTTTAAGTTAAGTTTCATGAAAGTTGGGTTGAAACTTTTAACATTCGTTGTTTAAAAAAAAAACCATTCCCCGTTAAACCCGACTAGCGAGTGTGGGGTGGAGGAAATTCTTGTACGCAGCCTTACCCTTGCATAATTGTATAGAGGCTGTTTCCTGGATTCGAACCCATGACCTTTCAGTCACGAAAGAACATGACACAATAAATATCTAGAAGTAACCGAGATTATAGAGGGGATGATTGGTTCATGATATAGTATTAGATCCTTTAAAACCAAGTGGTCTTGAATTCAATCCTTATTGCGTCCATTCTTCTATTAAAAAAGGAAATTTAGTACAAGGTAGGTGGGCCGGTCAATTATCCATGCTTCAACCCGAAATGGTTTTTGTGTGAGGAGACATGTTAGAAATGTAATATAAAACCATTCATGTGTCTTCGCAACTTAAGTTTTTGGGATAGTTGATTCATGACAATATGTCGTGGTCTTGAATTTTGCATTTCTTTCATTTCAAATCCTAACATTTTCTCGAAAGATAACACACTGTCATTGGAACAGCATGTTGAGGATCATCACCTTTATTCGCTTAATTATCTGCACTGGGGTGACCCAAAAGTATGGTATGGAGTACCTGGATGCCATGCTTCGGTTTTTGAAGATTCAATGAGGAAGAACTTGCCTGATTTATTTGAGGAACAACCAAATCTACTCAATGAACTGGTAGAATGCTACAACTTGTACTTTCCTTATTGCTTTCAATTTTTGACTAGTATTTTGAGTTATTGGTTGCTTTAGTGATACTTTGTTGTTTCCACATAGAGAATTCATGAATGCAATGAGATTTTTGTTGATGCAAAACATATATTCTATGGGTGCAGAGTGCTACGAATGCTCAACGCACTTATGGAAGTTAAGAAAACTATAATCATGATAACTTTTTGATCGGTTGAAGGTGTAATCAGTCTGGTGTAAGATCCCTTTATATGTATGAATGTAAAGTGGAAGCTATAGTAATTAGGTATTAAATTATGAGTAAGAGAGAGAAATTATCAGTTATTATCCCTAAGAACTGAAGCTCACTTTAGATTCTGACCAACTATGCTGCTAGTGTGTTTGGGAAAAAGTGGTGACTGAGAGTTGGCATCATCTTAACGACTTGATGGTTCCTCATGACAAATATCCCTTATGATGCATGCTGTATGAACATAAAATTTCAACTCTGTTATTGCTGCAGTGATGTTCACTCATATCAATGTGTCTATAACCTTTCCCTCCTTTGGCTGAATTTTGATATTTGTATTTCTACTAATAATGATAACCCTAGTTTATATCCAGAAGTCCCCAGTGCATGTGTTCAGTTCTTATAGAAGTGTTAGATATTTTAGCATTCTATGTACAGTACATAGCTTCTAAGTTTGCGAATTTTATTCTGATTTTAATGGTTATGATTTTCTTCTTTGAGCAGGTTACTCAGTTATCTCCTTCAATTCATAAATCTGAGGGAGTTCCTGTGTATCGTACTGTTCAGCATTCTGGGGAATTTGTTATTACCTTTCCAAGGGCATACCACTCTGGCTTCAATTGTGGCTTTCAATTGTGCAGAGGCAGTGAATGTGGCTCCTGTTGATTGGTTAATGCATGGCCAGAATGCTGTTGAGCTTTACAGTTTGCAATGCCGTAAGACATCATTGTCACACGACAAGCTGTTATTTGGATCAGCAAAGGAAGCTGTACGAGCCCTTGCACAGCTAGCTCTTTTTGGAAAGGAAACTCCAAAAAATTTGAATTGGAGAAGTGTGTGTGGGAAAGATGGAGTTCTTACCAAGGCAGTTAAGGTAATGATTCTCTCATTCTCTCCTCTTTGATCATATTATACCCACATCTGCAAATTTTGAAAGCTCCATAAAGTTTTGGAACTAATTTGTTTGTTAATTAGTTTTAGTCACCGTGCAGATATCTAATTCTTGTTACCCTTATTTTTTACAGACAAGAGTAAAGATGGAAGAAGAGAGGCTAAACTGTCTTCCAACTCATTTTAAGTTGCTGAATATGGACAGTGGGTTTGATTTGGACAAGGAGAGAGAATGCTTCTTTTGTTTCTATGACTTGCACCTATCTGCTGTAGGTTGTGATTGCTCTCCTGACAGATATTCTTGTCTTAAGCACACAAATTTGTTCTGCTCATGCGGAACGGACAAAAGATTTGTTCTGCTTCGATATACTATAAACGAGCTAAATAAATTGATTGAAGCATTAGGAGGAGAATTGCCTGCTATCGAGGTGTGGGCAAATAAAAACTTCGGAATGGTTTCTGCTGATGCCAATGAAGTTTGCATAGATAAATCAGTCATGGAGAGAGACATATACGAAACCAAGAGCCATGAAGAAGTGGAAATCTCAACTGGTACAAGAACCAGGTATTGTTCAAATTTAAATGTAACTGAGATTCCTTATATTGATAATAAGGTGGATAAGACAGCTTCTCTGGATTTAAATCTTGATGTTATGTCTGGTGAAAATGAAAACTGTTTGATGGATATTGCTGATAACCATCATATTAAGGGTGTTTCAGTAGAGGAAAAAGTATGTTGTTCAGAGGCCGGAAAGGAACAGGACAACATGGAACTTGGTGGTGACAGTATCCTATCACACTTGTCTTCTGTTGTGAAGACAGATTTTTCATCACGTACAAGGGATGTTCATATGGTGGAAAATTTGCGGTGGATCTGCAAATGGATTCACATTCTGGAAAGCAGCCCAACAATGTATTGAAAAAGGAAGTCTCAGACACAACAAATACAAGTATATCTTTGGCAGGCGAAAGCTGCCTAATGCAAATGTTTGGTACTTCTGTCAAGCCTATAGGTTTGGGATCTGTTGTCCATGGAAAGCTGTGGTGCAGTAAGCACACAATATATCCAAGAGGTATGGCACATTAGGATATTTTCTGTGTTTGGAGATTTTACCTTTTACAGTTTTTTTTTTTTTTGAACTTTTCTACATTTTGGTAATTTTTTGAAGGTTTCAAGAGTCGAGTTAATTTCTTTAGCATTCTTGATCCAACAAGAATCTGTAACTATATATCTGAAGTCATTGATGCTGGATTTCTTGGACCTCTTTTCAAGGTATCATTCCTGACCCTGTTCCTGTTTTTGGTTTGAAAATGAAATCATATTTACAAATTACTGTTTCTTGATCTCTGTTATTTGTATTTCATAGCCACAAATTTTGTTGGTTTTAATTGTCATGAAATCAATAATCTGCCTGCTTCATCACCTTTGTAGTCCATTTATTTTATGATTTTCTTGTTATAAGATTGAGGTTGGCCATTCAGCACATGAAGGCTAATAGAAATCCTCTCTGATGTTGCTGAAAACTGCATTAACCCAGAAATTACAGAAACTGCTTCTTTAGCATTAAGTATATGATTAATGCTTAGTTGATTATAATTAAATTTTATTTTTTATTCATAATTAAATGATTAAATAAATATTAAAATAATAAAAAATATCAAAATCTTGTCAAATGCATTTTTAGTGCAAACAAGCACAACACAAATGGTATCATATATAGTAAATTTTGTATTATTTTGTCCAATACACATATCAAGTAATATACAAGTACAATACAAAATTGTTTGTATTGTCCATCAACTACTAAACAGCATACAAAATAGCTGTTCTATGTTGTTTTCCTTGTCCTGTCAGTGTATATCATTTAACATTAATCAATGAATTCATTTTTAAAGACATAAAATAAAATAAAAATTCATTTTTTTATTCAACATACTAAAAGAAATTGGAATTGTATCAGCACCAACCTTTAGTTCGTAAGATTGAAGTAATATGTTAAAAGTTTAATTTCTTACTAAGCATACAGCGCAAAATATAAAAATAAGTCAAAATTAAGTTTCATCGTTTATAAAAAAAAGTCGTCGAGCTTTTGTTTCAGATCATTTGAAAATTGGATAAATTAAAGATCAAGCTTGATCAGTTTCATTGATATGCAAAAATTTACGACTTAGTAAAGATTTGAAAGAACAACTTTTTTGTTTAGAAGTATTTTTCGAAAACAAAAAAATTAATACGAATGAATTTTGTTCAAATTTTGTTCAAATAATGCATTACTTTAAAGAATTATTTAATAAAATATTATAAACAAAAACAAATTATAAAATAATTTCCCACAAAAAACTTGCTGTTTAATTTAATGTTAAAAGTTTGGCTGCTCCACGCGAAAAGGAGGTTCCGTATATTCTCGAAATGAACAGATTATTACCATGCAAGAATTAATCTTAAATAAGAAATAATTAATCTGTGCCTAAAAGAATTGAGGCTGGAGAAAATTTAAAGAGCTAGAGACAAAATATATGAAAGCAGAAACATAAAAAAGAAAAAGAAAAAAATCATCACATTGTAAAATCTTGGCTCCTTCAATTTTCTATACACATCATTTGTTCAATATTGAAAAAGAAAAAGAAACCAAAATTCATTGCTATTCTATTATTCTATTCTATTGGTGTTCCATTGTAAAAAGAATGAGAGTGCATGCAGAATATAATAGCAGAACTAAAAGACTGATCAGGTGTGGGTCACTTGAACAAACAATATATGATAAAGCAACAGAAGGCTTTCAAGAAACACCAAATCAAGATATCGCTAATCTCAGGAAGCGTTAAGGGAGTTGGACGACGCTCTACAAAGAAGAGATCTTGAAAAGCGAAACATACGAAGAAGATGAAGAGTGCCACCTTGAGGCAAGTGCAGTTGCCGTTGGAAGTGCTCCACCCCAGTACTGTGTCTCCGCCATGAGGCATGAACGCCGTCGTCGAGGAAGAGGGAGAGGGGAGGATAGCTTTGTTATTCAGCGGCGCACCATCGATTATGTTATTCAGTTGTTGCGTTGTTGCTGGCGGCATTGGTGGTGGTGGTGCTGGGTTGGCGGTGGCGGTGATTGTGAGCATTGTGAGGGAGAAGATGAGAAGGAGAAGGAGGCGAGTGGAATTGATGTTTTCCATCACAGAGAGAGAGAGAGAGAGAGAGAGAGAGAGAGAGAGAGAGAGGGTAGAGAATGAGAGGGTTTGGTTTGTGTTGTTTGTTGAGTTTCTTGCTTTAGAAAGAAAGAATGAAGAAGGTGGAGGATTTCTTGGGTTTTATTATTTATTTGGTGTTTTCTTTTCATTTTCTGTTTATATTTCCCGCCATGCATGCATTGTCAACTAATTAAGTCATGTTATTATCTCAAATTGGAGTGAGGATATTCTAACTATCAAAAAATTTCACTACTAACTTATTACCCATTACATCACAATTGGATTAAAGAGAGAGAATGTTAAAAAGTTTTTGAAGAGAGAGAAAATATTAATCTAATGGTTATTGGATATGTAGTAAGTTGGTAATAGAAAATTTTGGTAGTGAGAGTATCTCTCCTCCTGAAATTGGAAGGCCTACTTTTTCAATCACATCATTTACTCATATATATCTTTTTGGCAAAAGATACTCGCCTCTGAATTCAGATAATCACAATAGTATCCACGACTTTTTTTTTTTTAAATGAAAAAGTTTAAGTGAGAGTAGATATCGGTATCTCATTAGGATTCGAGAAGACCCCCAACCTCTTTGAGAATTTCTTGGAGAGATTATATATCGCCTACAAACAAAGTCCTTACATTTGTAAACGAGGTTCGAATCCATTCTCTTGTGGGGTATAGATTAAATTAGCCAACTATGTCCACTTAAATATTTAATGAAGGACATCTTCCGTCATTAGGGGGAGAAAACCAGAAGTTTAATGAATCTCGAAAAATTATTTTGAACGAAAAAAAAACCAAATAAATTATTTAGGTCCACATACAAGCATAATTGAACTTGAAGTTCAAAAATATCATTAACTTGCTAACTTTAGCAAGATATATCCTTTGTTTGTACAATTTTTGTACAACATGATACTTCTATTTACCATTTTTTATACAATGTAAGCTAAGCATCAAATTTATTAGAGATTGACTAGAAAACAAAATCAATTTTATCATGTTTAAATCTATTTTTTATCCAATTTTCAAATCCTAATTCAATTACTATATCTTATTTATTTAATCTTTATATATTGTTAATTTAATAGACATCAAATATATATTTGGGTTATGTTTTCTTATGTTGTAAGAAAATGATTATCTCATGTTATATAAATAAAATTACAAGTGAGACTCACATGTAAGAGTAGAGAGAAAAAATAGATGTGGGACCCACCTCTACTTTATGTGTGTAGGAAACTTATTTATCTTATGCAACATAAGATAAATATAACCCAATATATTTTTAGGTTGATTGAAAAACTAAATCATTTTACTGGAAAAAAGTCAACTTTGTATTGTTTAAGGAATTAACATTTCTCTTCAAATATGAGATGAAGTTATTAACTACAACCCCAAAACGACATTGGAAAAAATCATGCAATATATTTTAGTAAAATTCATGTTGCAAGAGGAAAATGAAATTTCTAAAATATTATATATTTTTTCTATACTCTAAAATAATGTCATTTTACTTCTTCTATATTTTTTAATATATTTTATAATTTTATATCTTTTAAATTAATTCAAATAACATTACTTTTTAATAAATTTAAGGGGGAAATATATACCAACAATACCACGAGAATATTATATGACCAATATTAGTAATTGGTTTTAATAGCAAAAGGACACTCAGGAATGAAATTTAAGTCCCTCCCCTCCACTCTACCGAAAAAAAAAGTCCCTCCCCTCCATAGCACAGTTAGTATTGAAGCCAGCTCGAGTTCAAATTTGCAACTATATATTTTCTTTTTCTTTTTTATATATATATCGGTTCATCAATTATTCAATTAGTTAGATTCAAGTTGTGCAGGACTAGGCCGCAAAACTTCCTGTACCAAGTTTTTAACACAACTATATATCTTATAAGTTTTAAAATCAAATTATGTAACTTAAACTATTTGTTTATACTTGTAAAATATTCTACATAACTAATTGAACTCAAATTAAACGTATCGATCTTGAACCCCAAATATTCAAGCTCGGTATGATTATATAAGCAAGTGTTTAAAATATTGCAACAAGTTATTACTACACTTATTCGAGCTGAACCTGCATCTGTCGAGCTTTCAATTTTTCCCTTGCACTAACAGCAGCTCAACGATAAAAGCTTAATCAGGGTTCTTTTGGAACTGGTTATGCTAAAACCAATCCAATTCTGGTCACCAAAGAGAAAAGCATCAATCATAGAGACACCACAAGCATTTATATCCATCAGTTTGAATAATTAATCCAATGGAGCATAAGACAAATTACAGAGAACTGTCAATCTTAAAAAACAAACAGAAATTTTACACATACGATTTATGCAATGAATATAATGTTTTTGCAACAACTCTCCTCTTTTATCCATGCTTGAGATGAGCTATGTAAAATTTTGCAACAAAGCACAACATAGGAAGAGTTTCAAATAAAATACTTCGAGTTACCAAAATTAAAACATCACAAGATTCGCATTCATTGCCTTCTTCAACTTTCGTCTAATTAGCTTCCAAGTGCTTAGACTATTAGTCCAAAACTAGCTTGATAATAAAATTTTAAATTATGATCTTATTGAGCTTGGTATAGATTTCCTCAACTCACTGAGTAAGTACATTTTAAGGTTATACTTATTTCACAATCATATTTGAAAAACTAGGGATTTAGTGATGAGACAGAGAGAAACACATTTCAATTATTACTCATAATGGTTCAATACATAAGTTGATCCTATAGCTCTGTTTTCAATAATATTACAATTACATAAAGACACAAACACAGTTTATCTAGGGTGTACTACTAGTAATATTCAATAGGATAATGCCATAGATGCCATA
>NW_026896277.1:0-20916 GCF_033153095.1 Gastrolobium bilobum | reverse complement strand
TTCATTTATAAAAACGAGAATAAATTTTTTCCGACTATTACGCGAGCATTTAAATCATAAAAAGGCGTAATAATTAAAAGCTGTGACCGTAACCGTAAACTCTTGCGGAAGACTTATTTAAACTGTTTTTATCACTTACGTTACTTATTATAAGTTACTAAGGAGTTCCCATAAACTCACTTAGCCAATTTCCAACTTTACGTTTTATACCAATTCGAACATGTTACACTCTAAGTTTTTCTGCGACCAAACCGATCGCAACCAACCCTACTTCTCAGATTATATCTTTGTGTTACTTAATTCCCTTTTTAACAAGCTAAAATACGCTCAATTCGGAGCTCATTTGCTCCGGTTATCGCCGTTTGAAGTTGGATAAGCGATTAGCCCAAACAACCCCAAAAACAGCTCCAAACCACTCACATTGCTCGAATTACTGCACTCAATCCACTCAACCATTTGCCCTCAAATTTTTATCCTACAAACTAGGCATCTCAAACTTCATTTTGATATATCACACGCTCAATTTGACCGAGAAACGAAGCGGGAATTAATTTCCCAAATCCGGTCCAGAATCTGCCTCAGGTGCAGGGGCACATGGGCAGTCCGTGTTTCTCTATTTATTTCAGGCCGAAGATCAACCCAGAATTTCCTCAAATTTTGACACAAGTTAGAGGACATCTCAACCTTCAAAATGACGTATGGCACGTCCCTAGGGGACCTCTATAGAGGGAGATATGCTCTTCCGAAGTTCGCCTAAAATCTGCCAATTCTACAGAAAATTCGCCAGAGTTTCCTTTGTTTTTCCAATAATCCCAAATTTGTAAAAGATCATTTAAAACCTCAATGTACCTAATAAACACATGATAATACAGTAATAATCCAATGGGTGGCACACACAAGGACCAACAACGCCTTGGGGCACTTACAACCCAATCCAGTTTATAGTTATTAAACATAGAGTCCATATTAATCATTCTTAAGTAGTTGCAATCACTAACACCTTTTTCATGCATATTTCCATCATACATATTATCATAACCTAAAATAGGCCTAAGGCCCTTCCATCATAATTAGACATGCATCAATACTATTACAATATGGCTTTACAAATTACAACTTGAAACTAAAACTTCAAATTACATTCTTCTAAAATTTCGACTTAATTAAAAGACAACATAACCAAATACATCACTACTAGACTTAGGCAAAATGGCATGAACAAGATGCTAATGAAGCTACTAATAAATACAAATGACATGTTCATGCCCTAAGTCTAGCCTAGGCCACACGGCCAACAAAATGCAAAATAAGTAACGCTCCATCGCTCACTCTGCGGGCCTCTTGCCCGAGGCTCCTGCTCCACTGCTACCTCCTGAAATAAATGCCCCGAGACGGGGTGAGATATACGAATATATCTCAGTAACCAAGAGGTTCTGGAGAAAACTCCACCCAATGGTTCACTTCGATGCATATCAATAGAATACAACAACCACTTTGAAAACGGGATATAGCATGGGATTTAGAGAAGGGGGAATATAAAGAAAACAAAATACGACGATACGGGATGGTAACCCCAATTCCACGTACGCCCTCGGCATATATAAGCCTATGGGTATCATCCAAGGTGTGTTCACAGAAACCACAACCATGATGCCCAAACCAACCAAAACGCCAAAGACATTCCTAGTGTGCTCCTACCCGGATCACACACCATGACCGCAGTCAACTGGAACTCCCTCCTGGAGACCTTTCCAGCGGAAGTCCGAAAATGCCCGAAGGCTAATAAAACTGTCTACTGGCCAGAGACTCGGTACATAAGTACCCATAGCAATAATGCATGCATGCTCATGTGTTATATACTATTCATACACACTTCCTACCGTTACCATCAACTGGCAAGGTGGAACAGAAAAGGGGAACAAGCCCCAGTACCAAGAGGTTACCTGGAATATTGTTTCCACAAGCTCCGCAGCAGCTTATCCCTCAACTTGGTACACAGCAGAATGCCTACACAGAGGACATTCCTAATCACTCACAATTCAAACAATACATGCTACTTTACAATTACACATGCATTGAACCAATTACTTACCTCAATCCACTTGGTCCAAGACCGATGGCAACTCACTGAATCAAGATTCAGGATTCAAGTCAACGTACGACAACCTATACAATTACGTACATCCATCAGTACGCGTCAAATAGCATCAAAATGCAAAATCACAAAAATCCTCCCCATCCTCCCTTGATGGTTCGGCCATTGTAGTGTAAATTTGAGATTTATTTTTCTAAATTTTCTTTCTCATTTTGTTACGTCTCATTAGGTTGTCAATAGGCCAGTTCAAGTGCCGGTTCGTCATTTTCGCGTCGAATTCCATCAAAACGCGAAAATTACAAAATCCCCCCTTTTTCCCTTGGAGGTTCGGCCATATAGGTGTTAATTGGGGATTTATTTTTCTAAATTTTCTTTCTAATTTTAGTACCCATCCTTGGGTTGCCATAAGGCCATTTCAACTGTCGTTTCGCCGTTTTACGTCTTTTAAGCATCGTTTCACTAAATATTTCGCTCTAGGTTCATTTATGCCAACTAAACCACTTATTATTTTTCCATTGATTCTAACACTTTCCAATCACAACACAACCCATCTAAGCACTATATAACTATACAAATCATCATCCAAATCATTTTTCATCATCAATTCACTCATTTTTCCTCAAAGGTTCGAATCTTGCCCTATGACATTCCAAAGAATTTCCATTCAATTTTAATCACTCCAACCTTCACACAACCTATTATATCATCATACCATCATGCCACAATTCATCAAACAAGTCTCAACACCAAAATTCACAAGTCCAAAATCATGATCATCAAATTTTTCTAAGTTAAATTCATCAATTTTCACCAATAAATTTCATCGCATTTCTAGCTTTAATACATCATTCTAACACATTATCATCTAATACACATTTTCAAATTGAGCTCTCTAACACAACACATCATCAAATCAAGCTTTAGGTTTCCAAAAATTCAATCACAATTAAACCATGTAAATGGGATGGAAACATACTCACAACAAAGGCTAGAAGCTAACCCAAGACTCTTCCAAGCAATGGAAGATCAAAAAGCTCCATGGACAACCATTTTTTCTCCAAAATTTCGTGGCTGTAAATGGCCAATATCTCCCCAAATACACGGTTTCAAGGCTCAAGAGTGGTACCAATGTGTTTAGAAGGTTGTTTCCAACAAATTTCAACACAAAAATCACTTGATTTGGTTAAGAAATGATCAAGTTATGGTGAAGAGAAAATTTGAATGCAAATGGGGTTTTTGGGGGAGGGGGCTGCGGGTTTCATGAAGAAGAAGGGAGGAAAGTGATGCATGAATAGTGCCAAGCACATGTGGCTTAAGTCACTTAAGTGGGGTGGGTCCCACCGCCACCTCACGCGATTTAAAACTAATCCGAATTTTCCTCCGATTCCACTAAACGTCCGTAAATTCACAACCTATTTAGAAACTCAAATTTTTAACATTAACTATTCCCCTTTAATTAGGCTTGACCAGATGAATTAAGAGTCCTCCATTCGTTCGGAGAAAACACTGTTTTAAGCTATTACGCGCGCCATTGGCACGCTTCCCCAAACTGTCTTAATTTCATCGAATATTATAAGAAATCATATTTCCTAACTCATTAGACCATTTTTAACTCATATTTGAAACCTAGAGCTCAAAATTCAACTGGCACGTTTTACGGTGCAATCGTAACTAGATATTTTTACTCGCGAAAAACACTATTCACTGATTTTTCTGAAACATGCCTATCCACTCAATTTTTCGTTCTGAACCCATTTCCAGGGTTATTTTTACCATCTGAGACCTTCTACTCAATTTTTATCTTCCTAGGGTTGCGTGTTGGCTAATTACCGTTTTGCCCTTTCTTTGTATTTTGGCCTAATCTTTAGGATTTTCACTAATTCATCACTTGATTGCTCACTTAATATTTTAATTACTTGATTAACACTGAGATTTAAGGAGAATGCGACACCTCGGCTAATTTTCAAAATTATTTTTTACATTAAAACGGAAAGAATCCTCTAGTGTGAACAGAAATTCAAACATACATATTTTGTTCACTACATGGAAAAGAAGAAAGTTTTCAAGACATCCTCTTGTGTGAACAGAAAGCTGAGATTTAAAGAGAATGCGACACCTCAGCTAATTTTCAAAAGTTTTTTTTACATTAAAACGGAAAGAATCCTCTAGCGTGAACAGAAATTCAAACATACATATTTTGTTCACTACATGGAAAAGAAGTAAGTTTTCAAGACATCCTCTAGCGTGAACAGAAAGCTGAGATTTAAGGAGAATGCGACACCTCAGCTAATTTTCAAAAGTTTTTTTTACATTAAAATGGAAAGAATCCTCTAGTGTGAACAGAAATTCAAACATACATATTCTGTTCACTACATGGAAAAGAAGTAAGTTTTCAAGACATCCTCTAGCGTGAACAGAAAGCAGAGATTTAAGGAGAATGCGACACCTGAGCTAATTTTCAAAAGTTTTTTTTACATTAAAACGGAAAGAATCCTCTAGTGTGAACAGAAATTCAAACATACATATTTTGTTCACTACATGGAAAAGAAGTAAGTTTTCAAGACATCCTCTAGCGTGAACAGAAAGCTGAGATTTAAGGAGAATGCGACACCTCGGCTAATTTTCAAAATTTTTTTTTACATTAAAACGGAAAGAATCCTCTAGTGTGAACAGAAATTCAAACATACATATTTTGTTCACTACATGGAAAAGAAGAAAGTTTTCAAGACATCCTCTTGCGTGAACAGAAAGCTGAGATTTAAGGAGAATGCGACACCTCAGCTAATTTTCAAAAGTTTTTTTTTACATTAAAACGGAAAGAATCCTCTAGCGTGAACAGAAATTCAAACATACATATTTTGTTCACTACATGGAAAAGAAGTAAGTTTTCAAGACATCCTCTAGCGTGAACAGAAAGCTGAGATTTAAGGAGAATGCGACACCTCGGCTAATTTTCAAAATTGTTTTTTACATTAAAACGGAAAGAATCCTCTAGTGTGAACAGAAATTCAAACATACATATTTTGTTCACTACATGGAAAAGAAGAAAGTTTTCAAGACATCCTCTTGTGTGAACAGAAAGCTGAGATTAAGGAGAATGCGACACCTCAGCTAATTTTCAAAAGTTTTTTTTACATTAAAACGGAAAGAATCCTCTAGCGTGAACAGAAATTCAAACATACATATTTTGTTCACTACATGGAAAAGAAGTAAGTTTTCAAGACATCCTCTAGCGTGAACAGAAAGCTGAGATTTAAGGAGAATGCGACACCTCGGCTAATTTTCAAAAGTTTTTTTTACATTAAAACGGAAAGAATCCTCTAGTGTGAACAGAAATTCAAACATACATATTTTGTTCACTACATGGAAAAGAAGTAAGTTTTCAAGACATCCTCTAGCGTGAACAGAAAGCTGAGATTTAAGGAGAATGCGACACCTCGGCTAATTTTCAAAAGTTTTTTTTTCATTAAAATGGAAAGAATCCTCTAGTGTGAACAGAAATTCAAACATACATATTTTGTTCACTACATGGAAAAGAAGTAAGTTTTCAAGACATCCTCTAGCGTGAACAGAAAGCAGAGATTTAAGGAGAATGCGACACCTCAGCTAATTTTCAAAAGTTTTTTTACATTAAAACGGAAAGAATCCTCTAGTGTGAACAGAAATTCAAACATACATATTTTGTTCACTACATGGAAAAGAAGAAAGTTTTCAAGACATCCTCTAGCGTGAACAGAAAGCTGAGATTTAAGGAGAATGCGACACCTGAGCTAATTTTCAAAAGTTTTTTTTACATTAAAACGGAAAGAATCCTCTAGTGTGAACAGAAATTCAAACATACATATTTTGTTCACTACATGGAAAAGAAGTAAGTTTTCAAGACATCCTCTAGCGTGAACAGAAAGCTGAGATTTAAGGAGAATGCGACACCTCGGCTAATTTTCAAAATTATTTTTTACATTAAAACGGAAAGAATCCTCTAGTGTGAACAGAAATTCAAACATACATATTTTGTTCACTACATGGAAAAGAAGAAAGTTTTCAAGACATCCTCTTGTGTGAACAGAAAGCTGAGATTTAAAGAGAATGCGACACCTCAGCTAATTTTCAAAAGTTTTTTTTACATTAAAACGGAAAGAATCCTCTAGCGTGAACAGAAATTCAAACATACATATTTTGTTCACTACATGGAAAAGAAGTAAGTTTTCAAGACATCCTCTAGCGTGAACAGAAAGCTGAGATTTAAGGAGAATGCAACACCTCGGCTAATTTTCAAAAGTTTTTTTTACATTAAAATGGAAAGAATCCTCTAGTGTGAACAGAAATTCAAACATACATATTTTGTTCACTACATGGAAAAGAAGTAAGTTTTCAAGACATCCTCTAGCGTGAACAGAAAGCAGAGATTTAAGGAGAATGCGACACCTGAGCTAATTTTCAAAAGTTTTTTTTACATTAAAACGGAAAGAATCCTCTAGTGTGAACAGAAATTCAAACATACATATTTTGTTCACTACATGGAAAAGAAGTAAGTTTTCAAGACATCCTCTAGCGTGAACAGAAAGCTGAGATTTAAGGAGAATGCGACACCTGAGCTAATTTTCAAAAGTTTTTTTTACATTAAAACGGAAAGAATCCTCTAGTGTGAACAGAAATTCAAACATACATATTTTGTTCACTACATGGAAAAGAAGTAAGTTTTCAAGACATCCTCTAGCGTGAACAGAAAGCTGAGATTTAAGGAGAATGCGACACCTCGGCTAATTTTCAAAATTATTTTTTACATTAAAACGGAAAGAATCCTCTAGTGTGAACAGAAATTCAAACATACATATTTTGTTCACTACATGGAAAAGAAGAAAGTTTTCAAGACATCCTCTTGTGTGAACAGAAAGCTGAGATTTAAAGAGAATGCGACACCTCAGCTAATTTTCAAAAGTTTTTTTTACATTAAAACGGAAAGAATCCTCTAGCGTGAACAGAAATTCAAACATACATATTTTGTTCACTACATGGAAAAGAAGTAAGTTTTCAAGACATCCTCTAGCGTGAACAGAAAGCTGAGATTTAAGGAGAATGCGACACCTCGGCTAATTTTCAAAAGTTTTTTTTACATTAAAACGGAAAGAATCCTCTAGTGTGAACAGAAATTCAAACATACATATTTTGTTCACTACATGGAAAAGAAGTAAGTTTTCAAGACATCCTCTAGCGTGAACAGAAAGCTGAGATTTAAGGAGAATGCAACACCTCGGCTAATTTTCAAAAGTTTTTTTTACATTAAAACGGAAAGAATCCTCTAGTGTGAACAGAAATTCAAACATACATATTTTGTTCACTACATGGAAAAGAAGTAAGTTTTCAAGACATCCTCTAGCGTGAACAGAAAGCTGAGATTTAAGGAGAATGCGACACCTCAGCTAATTTTCAAAAGTTTTTTTTACATTAAAACGGAAAGAATCCTCTAGTGTGAACAGAAATTCAAACATACATATTTTGTTCACTACATGGAAAAGAAGTAAGTTTTCAAGACATCCTCTAGCGTGAACAGAAAGCTGAGATTTAAGGAGAATGCGACACCTCGGCTAATTTTCAAAATTATTTTTTACATTAAAACGGAAAGAATCCTCTAGTGTGAACAGAAATTCAAACATACATATTTTGTTCACTACATGGAAAAGAAGAAAGTTTTCAAGACATCCTCTTGTGTGAACAGAAAGCTGAGATTTAAGGAGAATGCGACACCTCAGCTAATTTTCAAAAGTTTTTTTTACATTAAAACGGAAAGAATCCTCTAGCGTGAACAGAAATTCAAACATACATATTTTGTTCACTACATGGAAAAGAAGTAAGTTTTCAAGACATCCTCTAGCGTGAACAGAAAGCTGAGATTTAAGGAGAATGCAACACCTCGGCTAATTTTCAAAAGTTTTTTTTACATTAAAATGGAAAGAATCCTCTAGTGTGAACAGAAATTCAAACATACATATTTTGTTCACTACATGGAAAAGAAGTAAGTTTTCAAGACATCCTCTAGCGTGAACAGAAAGCAGAGATTTAAGGAGAATGCGACACCTGAGCTAATTTTCAAAAGTTTTTTTTACATTAAAACGGAAAGAATCCTCTAGTGTGAACAGAAATTCAAACATACATATTTTGTTCACTACATGGAAAAGAAGTAAGTTTTCAAGACATCCTCTAGCGTGAACAGAAAGCTGAGATTTAAGGAGAATGCGACACCTGAGCTAATTTTCAAAAGTTTTTTTTACATTAAAACGGAAAGAATCCTCTAGTGTGAACAGAAATTCAAACATACATATTTTGTTCACTACATGGAAAAGAAGTAAGTTTTCAAGACATCCTCTAGCGTGAACAGAAAGCTGAGATTTAAAGAGAATGCGACACCTCAGCTAATTTTCAAAAGTTTTTTTTACATTAAAACGGAAAGAATCCTCTAGTGTGAACAGAAATTCAAACATACATATTTTGTTCACTACATGGAAAAGAAGTAAGATTTCAAGACATCCTCTAGCGTGAACAGAAAGCTGAGATTTAAGGAGAATGCAACACCTCGGCTAATTTTCAAAAGTTTTTTTTACATTAAAACGGAAAGAATCCTCTAGTGTGAACAGAAATTCAAACATACATATTTTGTTCACTACATGGAAAAGAAGTAAGTTTTCAAGACATCCTCTAGCGTGAACAGAAAGCTGAGATTTAAGGAGAATGCAACACCTCGGCTAATTTTCAAAAGTTTTTTTTACATTAAAATGGAAAGAATCCTCTAGTGTGAACAGAAATTCAAACATACATATTTTGTTCACAACATGGAAAAGAAGTAAGTTTTCAAGACATCCTCTAGCGTGAACAGAAAGCAGAGATTTAAGGAGAATGCGACACCTGAGCTAATTTTCAAAAGTTTTTTTTACATTAAAACGGAAAGAATCCTCTAGTGTGAACAGAAATTCAAACATACATATTTTGTTCACTACATGGAAAAGAAGTAAGTTTTCAAGACATCCTCTAACGTGAACAGAAAGCTGAGATTTAAGGAGAATGCGACACCTGAGCTAATTTTCAAAAGTTTTTTTTACATTAAAACGGAAAGAATCCTCTAGTGTGAACAGAAATTCAAACATACATATTTTGTTCACTACATGGAAAAGAAGTAAGTTTTCAAGACATCCTCTAGCGTGAACAGAAAGCTGAGATTTAAGGAGAATGCGACACCTGAGCTAATTTTCAAAAGTTTTTTTTACATTAAAACGGAAAGAATCCTCTAGTGTGAACAGAAATTCAAACATACATATTTTGTTCACTACATGGAAAAGAAGTAAGTTTTCAAGACATCCTCTAGCGTGAACAGAAAGCTGAGATTTAAAGAGAATGCGACACCTCAGCTAATTTTCAAAAGTTTTTTTTACATTAAAACGGAAAGAATCCTCTAGTGTGAACAGAAATTCAAACATACATATTTTGTTCACTACATGGAAAAGAAGTAAGTTTTCAAGACATCCTCTAGCGTGAACAGAAAGCAGAGATTTAAGGAGAATGCGACACCTGAGCTAATTTTCAAAAGTTTTTTTTACATTAAAACGGAAAGAATCCTCTAGTGTGAACAGAAATTCAAACATACATATTTTGTTCACTACATGGAAAAGAAGTAAGTTTTCAAGACATCCTCTAGCGTGAACAGAAAGCTGAGATTTAAGGAGAATGCGACACCTGAGCTAATTTTCAAAAGTTTTTTTTACATTAAAACGGAAAGAATCCTCTAGTGTGAACAGAAATTCAAACATACATATTTTGTTCACTACATGGAAAAGAAGTAAGTTTTCAAGACATCCTCTAGCGTGAACAGAAAGCAGAGATTTAAGGAGAATGCGACACCTGAGCTAATTTTCAAAAGTTTTTTTTACATTAAAACGGAAAGAATCCTCTAGTGTGAACAGAAATTCAAACATACATATTTTGTTCACTACATGGAAAAGAAGAAAGTTTTCAAGACATCCTCTTGTGTGAACAGAAAGCTGAGATTTAAAGAGAATGCGACACCTCAGCTAATTTTCAAAAGTTTTTTTTACATTAAAACGGAAAGAATCCTCTAGTGTGAACAGAAATTCAAACATACATATTTTGTTCACTACATGGAAAAGAAGTAAGTTTTCAAGACATCCTCTAGCGTGAACAGAAAGCTGAGATTTAAAGAGAATGCGACACCTCAGCTAATTTTCAAAAGTTTTTTTTACATTAAAACGGAAAGAATCCTCTAGTGTGAACAGAAATTCAAACATACATATTTTGTTCACTACATGTGACACCTGAGCTAATTTTCAAAAGTTTTTTTTACATTAAAACGGAAAGAATCCTCTAGTGTGAACAGAAATTCAAACATACATATTTTGTTCACTACATGGAAAAGAAGTAAGTTTTCAAGACATCCTCTAGCGTGAACAGAAAGCTGAGATTTAAGGAGAATGCGACACCTCGGCTAATTTTCAAAATTATTTTTTACATTAAAACGGAAAGAATCCTCTAGTGTGAACAGAAATTCAAACATACATATTTTGTTCACTACATGGAAAAGAAGAAAGTTTTCAAGACATCCTCTTGTGTGAACAGAAAGCTGAGATTTAAAGAGAATGCGACACCTCAGCTAATTTTCAAAAGTTTTTTTTACATTAAAACGGAAAGAATCCTCTAGCGTGAACAGAAATTCAAACATACATATTTTGTTCACTACATGGAAAAGAAGTAAGTTTTCAAGACATCCTCTAGCGTGAACAGAAAGCTGAGATTTAAGGAGAATGCAACACCTCGGCTAATTTTCAAAAGTTTTTTTTACATTAAAATGGAAAGAATCCTCTAGTGTGAACGGAAATTCAAACATACATATTTTGTTCACTACATGGAAAAGAAGTAAGTTTTCAAGACATCCTCTAGCGTGAACAGAAAGCAGAGATTTAAGGAGAATGCGACACCTGAGCTAATTTTCAAAAGTTTTTTTTACATTAAAACGGAAAGAATCCTCTAGTGTGAACAGAAATTCAAACATACATATTTTGTTCACTACATGGAAAAGAAGTAAGTTTTCAAGACATCCTCTAGCGTGAACAGAAAGCTGAGATTTAAGGAGAATGCGACACCTGAGCTAATTTTCAAAAGTTTTTTTTACATTAAAACGGAAAGAATCCTCTAGTGTGAACAGAAATTCAAACATACATATTTTGTTCACTACATGGAAAAGAAGTAAGTTTTCAAGACATCCTCTAGCGTGAACAGAAAGCTGAGATTTAAGGAGAATGCGACACCTCGGCTAATTTTCAAAATTATTTTTTACATTAAAACGGAAAGAATCCTCTAGTGTGAACAGAAATTCAAACATACATATTTTGTTCACTACATGGAAAAGAAGAAAGTTTTCAAGACATCCTCTTGTGTGAACAGAAAGCTGAGATTTAAAGAGAATGCGACACCTCAGCTAATTTTCAAAAGTTTTTTTTACATTAAAACGGAAAGAATCCTCTAGCGTGAACAGAAATTCAAACATACATATTTTGTTCACTACATGGAAAAGAAGTAAGTTTTCAAGACATCCTCTAGCGTGAACAGAAAGCTGAGATTTAAGGAGAATGCAACACCTCGGCTAATTTTCAAAAGTTTTTTTTACATTAAAATGGAAAGAATCCTCTAGTGTGAACAGAAATTCAAACATACATATTTTGTTCACTACATGGAAAAGAAGTAAGTTTTCAAGACATCCTCTAGCGTGAACAGAAAGCAGAGATTTAAGGAGAATGCGACACCTGAGCTAATTTTCAAAAGTTTTTTTTACATTAAAACGGAAAGAATCCTCTAGTGTGAACAGAAATTCAAACATACATATTTTGTTCACTACATGGAAAAGAAGTAAGTTTTCAAGACATCCTCTAGCGTGAACAGAAAGCTGAGATTTAAGGAGAATGCGACACCTCGGCTAATTTTCAAAATTGTTTTTTACATTAAAACGGAAAGAATCCTCTAGTGTGAACAGAAATTCAAACATACATATTTTGTTCACTACATGGAAAAGAAGAAAGTTTTCAAGACATCCTCTTGTGTGAACAGAAAGCTGAGATTTAAGGAGAATGCGACACCTCAGCTAATTTTCAAAACTTTCTTTTACATTAAAACGGAAAGAATCCTCTAGCGTGAACAGAAATTCAAACATACATATTTTGTTCACTACATGGAAAAGAAGTAAGTTTTCAAGACATCCTCTAGCGTGAACAGAAAGCTGAGATTTAAGGAGAATGCGACACCTCGGCTAATTTTCAAAAGTTTTTTTTACATTAAAACGGAAAGAATCCTCTAGTGTGAACAGAAATTCAAACATACATATTTTGTTCACTACATGGAAAAGAAGTAAGTTTTCAAGACATCCTCTAGCGTGAACAGAAAGCTGAGATTTAAGGAGAATGCAACACCTCGGCTAATTTTCAAAAGTTTTTTTTACATTAAAACGGAAAGAATCCTCTAGTGTGAACAGAAATTCAAACATACATATTTTGTTCACTACATGGAAAAGAAGTAAGTTTTCAAGACATCCTCTAGCGTGAACAGAAAGCAGAGATTTAAGGAGAATGCGACACCTCGGCTAATTTTCAAAAGTTTTTTTTACATTAAAACGGAAAGAATCCTCTAGTGTGAACAGAAATTCAAACATACATATTTTGTTCACTACATGGAAAAGAAGTAAGTTTTCAAGACATCCTCTAGCGTGAACAGAAAGCTGAGATTTAAGGAGAATGCGACACCTCGGCTAATTTTCAAAAGTTTTTTTTACATTAAAACGGAAAGAATCCTCTAGTGTGAACAGAAATTCAAACATACATATTTTGTTCACTACATGGAAAAGAAGTAAGTTTTCAAGACATCCTCTAGCGTGAACAGAAAGCTGAGATTTAAGGAGAATGCGACACCTCGGCTAATTTTCAAAATTATTTTTTACATTAAAACGGAAAGAATCCTCTAGTGTGAACAGAAATTCAAACATACATATTTTGTTCACTACATGGAAAAGAAGAAAGTTTTCAAGACATCCTCTTGTGTGAACAGAAAGCTGAGATTTAAAGAGAATGCGACACCTCAGCTAATTTTCAAAAGTTTTTTTTACATTAAAACGGAAAGAATCCTCTAGCGTGAACAGAAATTCAAACATACATATTTTGTTCACTACATGGAAAAGAAGTAAGTTTTCAAGACATCCTCTAGCGTGAACAGAAAGCTGAGATTTAAGGAGAATGCGACACCTCGGCTAATTTTCAAAATTATTTTTTACATTAAAACGGAAAGAATCCTCTAGTGTGAACAGAAATTCAAACATACATATTTTGTTCACTACATGGAAAAGAAGAAAGTTTTCAAGACATCCTCTTGTGTGAACAGAAAGCTGAGATTTAAAGAGAATGCGACACCTCAGCTAATTTTCAAAAGTTTTTTTTACATTAAAACGGAAAGAATCCTCTAGCGTGAACAGAAATTCAAACATACATATTTTGTTCACTACATGGAAAAGAAGTAAGTTTTCAAGACATCCTCTAGCGTGAACAGAAAGCTGAGATTTAAGGAGAATGCAACACCTCGGCTAATTTTCAAAAGTTTTTTTTACATTAAAATGGAAAGAATCCTCTAGTGTGAACAGAAATTCAAACATACATATTTTGTTCACTACATGGAAAAGAAGTAAGTTTTCAAGACATCCTCTAGCGTGAACAGAAAGCAGAGATTTAAGGAGAATGCGACACCTGAGCTAATTTTCAAAAGTTTTTTTTACATTAAAACGGAAAGAATCCTCTAGTGTGAACAGAAATTCAAACATACATATTTTGTTCACTACATGGAAAAGAAGTAAGTTTTCAAGACATCCTCTAGCGTGAACAGAAAGCAGAGATTTAAGGAGAATGCGACACCTGAGCTAATTTTCAAAAGTTTTTTTTACATTAAAACGGAAAGAATCCTCTAGTGTGAACAGAAATTCAAACATACATATTTTGTTCACTACATGGAAAAGAAGTAAGTTTTCAAGACATCCTCTAGCGTGAACAGAAAGCTGAGATTTAAGGAGAATGCGACACCTCAGCTAATTTTCAAAAGTTTTTTTTACATTAAAACGGAAAGAATCCTCTAGTGTGAACAGAAATTCAAACATACATATTTTGTTCACTACATGGAAAAGAAGTAAGTTTTCAAGACATCCTCTAGCGTGAACAGAAAGCTGAGATTTAAGGAGAATGCGACACCTCGGCTAATTTTCAAAAGTTTTTTTTACATTAAAACGGAAAGAATCCTCTAGTGTTAACAGAAATTCAAACATACATATTTTGTTCACTACATGGAAAAGAAGTAAGTTTTCAAGACATCCTCTAGCGTGAACAGAAAGCTGAGATTTAAGGAGAATGCAACACCTCGGCTAATTTTCAAAAGTTTTTTTTACATTAAAATGGAAAGAATCCTCTAGTGTGAACAGAAATTCAAACATACATATTTTGTTCACTACATGGAAAAGAAGTAAGTTTTCAAGACATCCTCTAGCGTGAACAGAAAGCTGAGATTTAAGGAGAATGCGACACCTCGGCTAATTTTCAAAAGTTTTTTTTACATTAAAACGGAAAGAATCCTCTAGTGTGAACAGAAATTCAAACATACATATTTTGTTCACTACATGGAAAAGAAGTAAGTTTTCAAGACATCCTCTAGCGTGAACAGAAAGCTGAGATTTAAGGAGAATGCGACACCTGAGCTAATTTTCAAAAGTTTTTTTTACATTAAAACGGAAAGAATCCTCTAGTGTGAACAGAAATTCAAACATACATATTTTGTTCACTACATGGAAAAGAAGTAAGTTTTCAAGACATCCTCTAGCGTGAACAGAAAGCTGAGATTTAAGGAGAATGCGACACCTCGGCTAATTTTCAAAAGTTTTTTTTACATTAAAACGGAAAGAATCCTCTAGTGTGAACAGAAATTCAAACATACATATTTTGTTCACTACATGGAAAAGAAGTAAGTTTTCAAGACATCCTCTAGCGTGAACAGAAAGCTGAGATTTAAGGAGAATGCGACACCTCAGCTAATTTTCAAAAGTTTTTTTTACATTAAAACGGAAAGAATCCTCTAGTGTGAACAGAAATTCAAACATACATATTTTGTTCACTACATGGAAAAGAAGTAAGTTTTCAAGACATCCTCTAGCGTGAACAGAAAGCTGAGATTTAAGGAGAATGCGACACCTCGGCTAATTTTCAAAAGTTTTTTTTACATTAAAACGGAAAGAATCCTCTAGTGTGAACAGAAATTCAAACATACATATTTTGTTCACTACATGGAAAAGAAGTAAGTTTTCAAGACATCCTCTAGCGTGAACAGAAAGCTGAGATTTAAGGAGAATGCGACACCTCGGCTAATTTTCAAAAGTTTTTTTTACATTAAAACGGAAAGAATCCTCTAGTGTGAACAGAAATTCAAACATACATATTTTGTTCACTACATGGAAAAGAAGTAAGTTTTCAAGACATCCTCTAGCGTGAACAGAAAGCAGAGATTTAAGGAGAATGCGACACCTGAGCTAATTTTCAAAAGTTTTTTTTACATTAAAACGGAAAGAATCCTCTAGTGTGAACAGAAATTCAAACATACATATTTTGTTCACTACATGGAAAAGTAAGTTTTCAAGACATCCTCTAGCGTGAACAGAAAGCTGAGATTTAAGGAGAATGCGACACCTGAGCTAATTTTCAAAAGTTTTTTTTACATTAAAACGGAAAGAATCCTCTAGTGTGAACAGAAATTCAAACATACATATTTTGTTCACTACATGGAAAAGAAGTAAGTTTTCAAGACATCCTCTAGCGTGAACAGAAAGCTGAGATTTAAGGAGAATGCGACACCTCGGCTAATTTTCAAAATTATTTTTTACATTAAAACGGAAAGAATCCTCTAGTGTGAACAGAAATTCAAACATACATATTTTGTTCACTACATGGAAAAGAAGAAAGTTTTCAAGACATCCTCTTGTGTGAACAGAAAGCTGAGATTTAAAGAGAATGCGACACCTCAGCTAATTTTCAAAAGTTTTTTTTACATTAAAACGGAAAGAATCCTCTAGCGTGAACAGAAATTCAAACATACATATTTTGTTCACTACATGGAAAAGAAGTAAGTTTTCAAGACATCCTCTAGCGTGAACAGAAAGCTGAGATTTAAGGAGAATGCGACACCTCGGCTAATTTTCAAAAGTTTTTTTTACATTAAAACGGAAAGAATCCTCTAGTGTGAACAGAAATTCAAACATACATATTTTGTTCACTACATGGAAAAGAAGTAAGTTTTCAAGACATCCTCTAGCGTGAACAGAAAGCTGAGATTTAAGGAGAATGCGACACCTGAGCTAATTTTCAAAAGTTTTTTTTACATTAAAACGGAAAGAATCCTCTAGTGTGAACAGAAATTCAAACATACATATTTTGTTCACTACATGGAAAAGAAGTAAGTTTTCAAGACATCCTCTAGCGTGAACAGAAAGCTGAGATTTAAGGAGAATGCGACACCTGAGCTAATTTTCAAAAGTTTTTTTTACATTAAAACGGAAAGAATCCTCTAGTGTGAACAGAAATTCAAACATACATATTTTGTTCACTACATGGAAAAGAAGTAAGTTTTCAAGACATCCTCTAGCGTGAACAGAAAGCTGAGATTTAAGGAGAATGCGACACCTCGGCTAATTTTCAAAATTATTTTTTACATTAAAACGGAAAGAATCCTCTAGTGTGAACAGAAATTCAAACATACATATTTTGTTCACTACATGGAAAAGAAGAAAGTTTTCAAGACATCCTCTTGTGTGAACAGAAAGCTGAGATTTAAAGAGAATGCGACACCTCAGCTAATTTTCAAAAGTTTTTTTTACATTAAAACGGAAAGAATCCTCTAGCGTGAACAGAAATTCAAACATACATATTTTGTTCACTACATGGAAAAGAAGTAAGTTTTCAAGACATCCTCTAGCGTGAACAGAAAGCTGAGATTTAAGGAGAATGCAACACCTCGGCTAATTTTCAAAAGTTTTTTTTACATTAAAATGGAAAGAATCCTCTAGTGTGAACAGAAATTCAAACATACATATTTTGTTCACTACATGGAAAAGAAGTAAGTTTTCAAGACATCCTTAGCGTGAACAGAAAGCAGAGATTTAAGGAGAATGCGACACCTGAGCTAATTTTCAAAAGTTTTTTTTACATTAAAACGGAAAGAATCCTCTAGTGTGAACAGAAATTCAAACATACATATTTTGTTCACTACATGGAAAAGAAGTAAGTTTTCAAGACATCCTCTAGCGTGAACAGAAAGCTGAGATTTAAGGAGAATGCGACACCTGAGCTAATTTTCAAAAGTTTTTTTTACATTAAAACGGAAAGAATCCTCTAGTGTGAACAGAAATTCAAACATACATATTTTGTTCACTACATGGAAAAGAAGTAAGTTTTCAAGACATCCTCTAATTTTCGACACCTCGGCTAATTTTCAAAATTTTTTTTTACATTAAAACGGAAAGAATCCTCTAGTGTGAACAGAAATTCAAACATACATATTTTGTTCACTACATGGAAAAGAAGAAAGTTTTCAAGACATCCTCTTGTGTGAACAGAAAGCTGAGATTTAAAGAGAATGCGACACCTCAGCTAATTTTCAAAAGTTTTTTTTACATTAAAACGGAAAGAATCCTCTAGCGTGAACAGAAATTCAAACATACATATTTTGTTCACTACATGGAAAAGAAGTAAGTTTTCAAGACATCCTCTAGCGTGAACAGAAAGCTGAGATTTAAGGAGAATGCAACACCTCGGCTAATTTTCAAAAGTTTTTTTTACATTAAAATGGAAAGAATCCTCTAGTGTGAACAGAAATTCAAACATACATATTTTGTTCACTACATGGAAAAGAAGTAAGTTTTCAAGACATCCTCTAGCGTGAACAGAAAGCAGAGATTTAAGGAGAATGCGACACCTGAGCTAATTTTCAAAAGTTTTTTTTACATTAAAACGGAAAGAATCCTCTAGTGTGAACAGAAATTCAAACATACATATTTTGTTCACTACATGGAAAAGAAGTAAGTTTTCAAGACATCCTCTAGCGTGAACAGAAAGCTGAGATTTAAGGAGAATGCGACACCTCGGCTAATTTTCAAAATTATTTTTTACATTAAAACGGAAAGAATCCTCTAGTGTGAACAGAAATTCAAACATACATATTTTGTTCACTACATGGAAAAGAAGAAAGTTTTCAAGACATCCTCTTGTGTGAACAGAAAGCTGAGATTTAAAGAGAATGCGACACCTCAGCTAATTTTCAAAAGTTTTTTTTACATTAAAACGGAAAGAATCCTCTAGCGTGAACAGAAATTCAAACATACATATTTTGTTCACTACATGGAAAAGAAGTAAGTTTTCAAGACATCCTCTAGCGTGAACAGAAAGCTGAGATTTAAGGAGAATGCGACACCTCGGCTAATTTTCAGTGAACAGAAATTCAAACATACATATTTTGTTCACTACATGGAAAAGAAGTAAGTTTTCAAGACATCCTCTAGCGTGAACAGAAAGCTGAGATTTAAGGAGAATGCAACACCTCGGCTAATTTTCAAAAGTTTTTTTTACATTAAAATGGAAAGAATCCTCTAGTGTGAACAGAAATTCAAACGTACATATTTTGTTCACTACATGGAAAAGAAGTAAGTTTTCAAGACATCCTCTAGCGTGAACAGAAAGCAGAGATTTAAGGAGAATGCGACACCTCGGCTAATTTTCAAAAGTTTTTTTTACATTAAAACGGAAAGAATCCTCTAGTGTGAACAGAAATTCAAACATACATATTTTGTTCACTACATGGAAAAGAAGTAAGTTTTCAAGACATCCTCTAGCGTGAACAGAAAGCTGAGATTTAAGGAGAGACACCTCGGCTAATTTTCAAAAGTTTTTTTTACATTAAAACGGAAAGAATCCTCTAGTGTGAACAGAAATTCAAACATACATATTTTGTTCACTACATGGAAAAGAAGTAAGTTTTCAAGACATCCTCTAGCGTGAACAGAAAGCTGAGATTTAAGGAGAATGCGACACCTCGGCTAATTTTCAAAAGTTTTTTTTACATTAAAACGGAAAGAATCCTCTAGTGTTAACAGAAATTCAAACATACATATTTTGTTCACTACATGGAAAAGAAGTAAGTTTTCAAGACATCCTCTAGCGTGAACAGAAAGCTGAGATTTAAGGAGAATGCGACACCTCGGCTAATTTTCAAAAGTTTTTTTTACATTAAAACGGAAAGAATCCTCTAGTGTGAACAGAAATTCAAACATACATATTTTGTTCACTACATGGAAAAGAAGTAAGTTTTCAAGACATCCTCTAGCGTGAACAGAAAGCTGAGATTTAAGGAGAATGCGACACCTCGGCTAATTTTCAAAAGTTTTTTTTTCATTAAAATGGAAAGAATCCTCTAGTGTGAACAGAAATTCAAACATACATATTTTGTTCACTACATGGAAAAGAAGTAAGTTTTCAAGACATCCTCTAGCGTGAACAGAAAGCTGAGATTTAAGGAGAATGCGACACCTCAGCTAATTTTCAAAAGTTTTTTTTACATTAAAACGGAAAGAATCCTCTAGTGTGAACAGAAATTCAAACATACATATTTTGTTCACTACATGGAAAAGAAGTAAGTTTTCAAGACATCCTCTAGCGTGAACAGAAAGCTGAGATTTAAGGAGAATGCGACACCTCGGCTAATTTTCAAAAGTTTTTTTTACATTAAAACGGAAAGAATCCTCTAGTGTGAACAGAAATTCAAACATACATATTTTGTTCACTACATGGAAAAGAAGTAAGTTTTCAAGACATCCTCTAGCGTGAACAGAAAGCTGAGATTTAAGGAGAATGCGACACCTCGGCTAATTTTCAAAAGTTTTTTTTACATTAAAACGGAAAGAATCCTCTAGTGTGAACAGAAATTCAAACATACATATTTTGTTCACTACATGGAAAAGAAGTAAGTTTTCAAGACATCCTCTAGCGTGAACAGAAAGCTGAGATTTAAGGAGAATGCGACACCTCGGCTAATTTTCAAAAGTTTTTTTTACATTAAAACGGAAAGAATCCTCTAGCGTGAACAGAAATTCAAACATACATATTTTGTTCACTACATGGAAAAGAAGTAAGTTTTCAAGACATCCTCTAGTGTGAACAGAAAGCTGAGATTTAAGGAGAATGCGACACCTCGGCTAATTTTCAAAAGTTTTTTTTACATTAAAACGGAAAGAATCCTCTAGTGTGAACAGAAATTCAAACATACATATTTTGTTCACTACATGGAAAAGAAGTAAGTTTTCAAGACATCCTCTAGCGTGAACAGAAAGCTGAGATTTAAGGAGAATGCGACACCTCGGCTAATTTTCAAAAGTTTTTTTTACATTAAAACGGAAAGAATCCTCTAGTGTGAACAGAAATTCAAACATACATATTTTGTTCACTACATGGAAAAGAAGTAAGTTTTCAAGACATCCTCTGGCGTGAACAGAAAGCTGAGATTTAAGGAGAATGCGACACCTCGGCTAATTTTCAAAAGTTTTTTTTACATTAAAACGGAAAGAATCCTCTAGCGTGAACAGAAATTCAAACATACATATTTTGTTCACTACATGGAAAAGAAGTAAGTTTTCAAGACATCCTCTGGCGTGAACAGAAAGCTGAGATTTAAGGAGAATGCGACACCTCGGCTAATTTTCA
>NW_026896276.1:0-20942 GCF_033153095.1 Gastrolobium bilobum | reverse complement strand
GAACGTATTGCTAATAGGCCATTAGAAACTAAGTTCGTTGTAAACTTCTCCCTTTTGGGACTGAGTTGCTTAGAATTACAACCAACGTGTCCTAACTCTCAGCAACAAATTGAGAAGCAAGAGAGTTTGCAACTTATCATCGATGTTCAGATCAAATTTTTTTAGCTGATTTACTATACCCTTGTATGTTTTGAAAAGCTTAATCATTCTTTGTCTGTGTTTGTACTCCAACTTCACAAGTTGGCGCACCAAGTGTGTTTCATCGTGTAGCATCTTCTTTTGAATTATGGTTTCATATTTAATCCACAACTCACGAACATTTGTGTAGGTCAACATGTGCTCAAACAAATCTCTAATCAATGTATTCGTGGAACATAGCAAACACCTTCCGATTTAGGTGCTCCCACTCTTTATCAATCTTCCATTCTACCTCATCAACACTTAGGATTGACATATACAAAATTTTACAGTAAAGATGATCCTCCATCATTGAGTAATAGTACCCTTCACCTTTAACATCACAAAACCCTTGATTAAGAGCTTTGATACCATTGTTGTGGAAGGAGCCCAATTAGCGGAAGTGAAAAAGCACAAAACGTAAAAGATACAATAGTATACAAACAAGAAAGAGCACACACCAATTTTTTACGTGAAAAAGCTCTCCAATAAGAAGAGTAAAAATCATAGGACTTAGTCAAGAAAAATATCCACTATGAAAATAGGATTACAAGATTATCTTTGTAGAAACTATAGAAATGTAGTCAAATTACCTCACTCTCTAATGTGATGGCTATGACTATTTTCTCTTATAACGAGGATATCTCTCTCTCTTCTTTCATCGACAACAACTTTGCCTTAGAGGTTCTTCTTATTTTTCTTCTTCAGCGTTTGGATTAGATATTCTTCAACTAAGACTATTTCACTTTTTGAATTTTCCTATCTTGTTACGACTATCTTTAGTAGCGGGATGTAAACCCTTTTAAACTTAAGAATTGAAACAACCATTGTTGTTGGGCCTAGTTCATCATGAGTAATGGACCCCAACAGAAAAAAAAATGCGAGAGAGAAGCCAAAAAGCAATCAAAAGCTCCTCCCAACAACATTTGAAAATAATCTCATATCTTTATTTTTCTTCATTTAAGGAAAAGAGAAGATGAAAATAAATAACGTTGAATAGGCACTATATATGTCCAAATACTTAAAAAAAAAATTAGATATTTTTTATTGGTTTATTAATTACTTGTCTAATCCAATTCGAGGTGAGTAAGATCACATGAGCGATGCCGACAAAGCTCTCCCTACCAAGCTGGAATAACTCATTACGAATTAATTCGCATACTTGGGGGTAAATACACAAATTTTATGTGACCATTAACAAATTTCTTATGCATAAACTTTTAACCATCAACTTTATTTGCGATCTAAATTTATTTTTCAAGAAGACCTTCTTCTTTTTTTAACTTAGGATGTATTCAATTTATAGTATCATTTACTTTATTTCAAAAAATTGCATTTAATATTTTTAAGAGATAAAATTATATTATATTTTAGTATATCCTAATTTAAACGAACCTCTTAATAGTTATGAAATAGCTTGTTAGAAATAAATTTTCTTTCTCACTCTTAACGGTTACTAATTTTAAATAAATATATTCTAAATTTTAAGATTTTAGAAAAAAATTAAACTTTAAAGATATCTTCAGGCAATTTTTAGACAATATGTAAAAAAAATAAAGTATAATTAAATAATATAAATATAAGAATCTGTAAAGTTTTGAATAGATATGTAAGACAAAAAATAACTAATATTTTGGATTATCACTACATGCATTGTAATTTAAAATTTGTTTTGTTGACTTTTTCCATTACTCACGTCTAGAATGTACATTGAAATGGTGAGGGCAGACATCGATCTTCACGTTCTGCTCATCTAATCATTTGCTGCTGAACGCTAAAATAATAAGAACCGCTTGAGTTACGAAAAATATTAAGGATTTACTAATTTTAAGCCGTGTAGTTCGGACAAGGCCATGTTCTAAGTAGGGATATAAAAGCCGGCGACAAGTTAGTCTTTGATGAGAGGTAATATTTTGAGCCTGCCAATTAAAATAATATAAGGCATAGGTTAAATTATTACCTTGAGATGACGTATATTTCAAAATTAGAAGGTATAATTTAGGTTTATTAGTCTATTTAAGTTTATTAAATCTTTAATAATTATCAAAATTTTAAAAAATAAATATAAAATAATAAATATATTAATTAAAATTATTTATTTTATATAAATTATATTTTTATTTCTATTTTTTTTCACTCATACTGATAGCAAAGTGAGCGTCTATTATATTGAGAAGAAAGAGAAAAAGTTTATTAGAAGTCACTCATTTTCATGTGAGTATAACAAAAAATTTCCTGTTTAAAAAATAGAAACATTTTTTCTATAATATAAATAAAAAAAGCTATAAAATTTTGAATACACATGTATAACATAAATAACTAATATTTTGGATTCTCAATATATCGATATTAATATATTCCGATAAAATTAACTTTAATTAAAAATAAAGTCTATTATGTTAGAGAAATCGTAAATATGTTTTTAGTGGGGAAGTGTAAATAAGGAATGGCTTTAATGTTTCTACCGTGAGGGCTTGTTTGGTTTGATGTATAAGGCCTGATAGTATAAGCTTATACTATACGTTATGACATTTTCAGTTGTTTGGTGTGACCATCGTATAGTATAAGCTTATACAGCAGAATCCCTTTATACATCAAAATGATGTATAACTTAATCCGGCCTAGGAGTGGTAGATTAGGCCTGATAAGGGGTTGATGTATTAATATTGCTTATAAGTTCCCAAGAACTAAAATATCATTTCAATATTTATATATTAAAATAAATTTTTTTAATATATTAATTTTTAAATATTGAAGGATATTATCTTATACAATATCATACCAAATGCTGCATAGTATTAAAATTTAATCAGGTCTTATACAATCAGGTCTTATACTATCAAGCCTTATTCTATACTATGCACCAAATATGCCTTGAATGTAGATAAGTTATCTATTTTTGCTCTCAACATGACTTCGTTTTTTGGGTTGAAAAATAAAAAAATATAATAAAAAGACTATTATAATCCAGAAATAAATTATAATTACAAAAATACCTTAATTTTCACCCAAATCGACGTCATTTTCGATTCAATGTAGATAAATTATCTACATTGACCGTAGAAAAAGTAAACCCATAAATAATTTATACTTAATAATAGTCTTCGCCGCATTCATGGATTACAAAAACGAATAAATATGTAACTTTGTCGTTTAAAGGAAAAATGAGTGTTATTTTGTTATTATATTTTCAGTATATTATAAGAAAAAAAATAAAGAGAAGTACAATTAAAATATCCAAATTCTTTAAAAAAATTTAAGGCACGGCCGGCTGCTGAAGCATTAATATTGAATTGAGATTCTGAGTCTTGAGAAATGTGCGCATCCATCAAGGCGCAAATTAATTTTTCAGTGGGAAAGACTTGCTTAGTTAATAGTCAAACTAGGTCGAAATTCAATTGGAGAAGAGATAAACAATTCGAGTATTCAAGTGTGTCAACAGAGTAAAGTTTTTATTTTATGGATTCACCTCTTATAAGTAATAAAATAATTAATCGATAAAAAAAATCCATAATTGATATTTTCAACAACAAAAAATCGATATGCTTAAATATAATTTAATGAAATATTGTTTTGTGTAAATATTATTTTAGTTTGTTTTGAATTGAATCATTTTCAAGTTTTGATTAAAAACAAGATAAACGCATTTAATATCTTAATAAACATCCCCAGCTAAATTGTATTATTTGGTATTTCTTTTTAATATTTTGTATATTAAATAAATTTTTTAATGTTTAGTTGACCACTTAAAAGGGGTGAGTTACATTATTAGAAAAGGCTTGATTATGATGGAATTTATCAACAGAAATTATTCTATTGAAAATAATGACAAAATTTTTTGCGGAATTTATATTCTGTTGAAATAGAGGCAGATAAAATTTTCATTGAAAAAAGAAAAAAAATTAGAGAGAGAATAAGATTTAGTTATAATCAGTTTGCCACAGAATTCGTTTTCCACCAAAATTTTCAACATAATTTTTGTTCTGTTGAAAATTTCCACAAAATATTTTCAGTCAAAAATTACAATCAAATTTTTTCCGTTGAAAATTTTGACTAAATTTTTTATGCGGTAATCAATTTTGATAGAAGAAATCCTGCAATGCAATGAATTATTTTAACTTTTTTTAAAATAAATTTTATTACTAATGACATAAATTTTGAATTTATTATCAATAAATGTCGCAGCCTAAATAGATTGTACAATCTCGACATAGCATATTTAAATTTACATAATAAGAGTGCTATGTCAGGAGGAATCCACGCTCAGAATATTCCTACACCAAGTTATGAAACTTGGAGTCTTACATTAAAAAATATAAAGTTTTGACGAGAGATTTATAATAAAATAAGTTATCCTAATTTATAAATTAACTTTTGGGGTGAATATCTGCTAATTTTTGGGGTCATCTATCAATAATCAGTCCTGGATGGAGCATACTCAGGGTTGCAAGAAGAATAATAAATGGTGATAAGGCATCCGTCAGCACTGGAGCATGCATGTTCAGGGTTGTAAGAAGAAGACAAAAAAAAAGGTTTGCGGTAACACGCGACTCACGACGTTTTTTCAACAAATAAATATCCCTTTGTAGAGGGCTTACTCAGTGTAAAAGAGAACGAGCATATAAAAATGATGGAGAATATTAGTTTCATGTTATTGGGAGAATATAAGTGGAGTCTACTATTAAAAAGTAAAAAATAAAAATAAAAATAAAATAGTGCAATTTTCGAAGTAAGTAAAAATGATATAACTATATAATAAGAGGAGTATTTTCCAAAATGTAATTATATTTTCAGGGTTTCAAGAAGACATTAAAAAAAAAATTAAGGTGGCACCATTTTTTCTGTCTATAAATATCGCTTTGTAGAGAGTTAGAAGAATCAGAGTAAACGAGAAAGAGAAACATTTTCCATAGTGGGTTGTTTAACTTTAAGCTGGTGCAGCTATGGTAACAGCAAGGCCTCATGCAGCCCTTGTGGCCAGCCCTGGCATGGGTCATCTCATTCCCATGGTGGAGTTGGGGAAGCGCCTTCTCATTCATCATGGCTTCCACGTTACCATCTTCGTCGTCACCACTGATACCTCAACCATAACCTCACAAATACTCCAACAAACATCCAAACTCAGTTCCCTCAACATCGTTGTAATACCTCCGGTCGATGTCACCACTAAACTTGGACCAAACCCCTCGTTAGTAGCACGAGTCGGTTTAACCATGATTGAGTCCCTACCCCTTCTACGCTCTTCCATCCTATCCATGAAGCTTCCTCCATCAACTCTTATCGTGGACATCTTCAGTACTGTAGCTTTTCCCATGGCACGTGAGTTCCGCATGTCAACCTACGTCTTCTTCGCTACCAGTGCCTGGTTCTCTGCGCTTAGCATATACCTTCCTGTCATCGATAAGCAAATGGAAGAAAGGCACGCTATCAACCGTGAACCGCTTTTTATTCCAGGTTGTGAGCCGGTTCGGTTTGAGGACACCATCGAACCGTTCTTATCACCGGGCGGACCTGAGTACGAGGGTTACTTGAGAGCAGCATTGGACATGCTATCCGCGGATGGAATTCTGATGAACACGTGGCAAGATCTGGAGCCCGCATCAACGAAGGCAGTGAAAGAACCGGGGATTTTAGGACGGTTTACTAGAGGACCGGTGTATCCAGTTGGACCGCTAGTGAGAACCATCGAGCCGAAACCTTACCTTGGTCAGCGAAATATGGTTTTGAATTGGCTTGACGGTCAACCTGCTGAGTCAGTGATGTATGTGTCGTTTGGGAGTGGTGGGACCATGTCAGAGGCTCAGATGACTGAGCTGGCTTGCGGGTTAGAGCTGAGTCAGCAGAGGTTTGTTTGGGTGGTGCGACCGCCCATGGAAGGCAATACGAGCGGCTCGTTTTTCAACGTCACCGGCGTCCCCGGTGATGGGACGCCCGATTATTTGCCGGAGGGGTTCGTGGGGAGGACAAAGGAGGTGGGGCTGCTGGTCCCAATGTGGGCCCCTCAGGCTGAGATCCTGGGACATCCTGCGACGGTTGGTTTTGTGACGCACTGTGGTTGGAATTCTGTGCTGGAGAGCATCCTCAACGGAGTGCCGATGGTGGCATGGCCCCTTTATGCAGAGCAGAAAATGAATGCTTTCATGTTAACGGAGGAGCTAGGGGTGGCGGTGAGAGCGAAGGCGGCAGAGGAGGATGAAGGAGTTGTGCGCAGGGAAAAGATAGCTGAGCTGGTAAGAAGAGTGATGGTGGATAAAGAAGGGATAGGGATGAGGACTAAAGTGAAGGAGCTGATACACCTTGGAAAGAAAGCTTTGTCTAAGTCTGGCTCCTCTCATGAAGCACTGTGTCAGATGACCAAGGACTGTGAGTTTCATCTGCAAGGTTCAGAGGGAAAAGCTCGGGGTGCTTAGATGATATGATACGACTCATGCATTCAGCGAATTCGAACCTTTCTTTCTTGGGGTTCTTACTTAATAAAATGTTACTCTCTTTGCTTGTAAATCGAATATAATTTAGGAAAATGTATGTGGGACGTCTTTCAAGCATATTTTTCATCACATTTAAAGTTAGTGATAGGATTAAAGCGACTTTTATAAAGATTATAATGAAATTAATTGTACTTATACAATAAGAATTATTTAAGTTATTTAGTTATTAATAGAGGGAAATCGTTGAAGCAACCGATGCAGTATTGTTGGCTATTAACTGGGGCAAATTTCTACAGATGATTACGTAACAGGTGTACATTTGATATGAAGAGTGATTTGGTCATTTTTGTGTAATTAAATGGTGAATAACATACTAAGAAGATTAAACTATATATTATTTTTGAGTCGATTCTCAACGTGACAAAATTTTGCTCGTTACGATACAAATTAATTGTTAATTCTTTTATTATCTTTTAACTTAATATTCTCCTTAATTTATATCTGAATTCTTATTTTTCAATTAATCTTATATTACATGAGAGGATTAGCCAAAAATGAAAGACTCTAAGGGAGCGTTTGGTAGGAGTTTTCTTTGTAGATACCCAGACAATTAATTTATTGGTATTTTTATTTGACCATGTTTGGTACAAGAGTCCAACAAATTTACTGGCAAAATTGTTTGCCCAGCCATTGTGATTCGTTTTAAAAAATTGATGAAAAACACTGGTCTAAAAAATCACATGGAGGGTGGTATTGGGGTTTAGCCGGGAAAGTAAAAAATTGTTTTCAAAAATTGATGAAAAACACTGGTCTAAGAAATCACATAGAGGGTGGTATTGGGGTTTAGCCGGGAAAGTAAAAAAGGAACGCGATGTTGGAGACGAAAATGACCCTCATATACTGTTGAAAGTGGAATCTCTTTCATGGTTGTGTTACAAAACAGATACATAAGAATTCATTGTCATTGTATTTCTTTACCTCAATGAGGGTTCTTTTTATACAAGAGGTCAGTAAAACTAATTGCTAATTAGTAGGTAACTAATTCTTCTATTCTAATCTCTATAGAATCATTTACTGAATAATAGCCTAACAAACTACAAACAGCCTAACAATACATAATTTTAAATTCAAATATATTTCAACACTCCCCCTCAAGTTGGTGCAAAGATATCAATCATGCCTAACTTGTCTATTGCTTCTTGAAATATTTTTGCAGGTCCGGCTTTGGTAAGAACATCAGCAAGTTGTTTTTCAGACTTAATGAATGGGAAGCGAATTATATCTTCATCAAGCTTTTCCTTTATAAAATGCCTGTCAATTTCAACATGTTTGGTCCTATCGTGTTGAATGGGATTATGTGCAATTTGTATGGCAGCCTTGTTGTCACAGTGAAGGTTCATAGGTTGATCTTGAAACAAACCCAGATCTTGTAGAGTTCTTTTTATCCAAAGTAACTCGCATACTCCTTGTGCCATTCCTCTGTATTCAGCTTCTGCACTTGATCTAGCAACAACCTTTTGTTTCTTACTCTTCCAAGTAACCAGATTACCTTCCACAAATGTAAAATACCCTGTTGTTGATTGCCTAGTCGTCTTATCTCCCGCCCAATCCGAATCACAAAATCCTTCAATGTGAGATGTGCTGTTTTTTCTGAACAATAATCCTCTCCCAACCGTTCCTTTTAAATATTTCAGAATGCGCAATACTGCATCCATATGATCAACACTTGGGGAATGCATAAACCTACTTACCACACTTACTGCATAAGCAATATCAGGACGAGTGTGAGACAAATAGATAAGTTTTCCCACTAATCTCTGGTATCTCCCAATATCAGTAGATATTTGATCAGGATATATTCCAAGCTTGTGATTCATTTCCATAGGAGTTTCAGATGGCTTGCAATCTAACATTCCAGTTTCTGTTAATAGATCCAAGATGTACTTTCTTTGAGAGAGAGAAATCCCTTGTTTTGATCTTAAGATCTCAATTCCTAGAAAGTATTTGAGCTCTCCCAGGCTTTTCATTTCAAATTCAGTGCTCAAGAGTTCTTCTAATTTTTTTATTTCTTCTAAATCATCTCCAGTAATCACCATATCATCCACATACACAATTAGAGCAGTGATTTTTCCTCTTTGTCGCTTTATAAACAAGGTATGGTCAGCATTACTTTGATTATACCCGAATTTCTTCATAGCTGATGAAAATCTTCCAAACCATGCTCTTGGAGATTGTTTAAGACCATACAATGCCTTTTTTAATTTGCATACCTTTGTTATGGGGTTGGATTGTGTCTTAACTCCAGGTGGTGCATCCATATACACTTCTTCCTTGAGATCTCCATTTAGAAAGGCGTTCTTCACATCAAATTGTTTGAGTGGCCAATCCCTATTTGCTGCAAGAGAAAGAAGAATTCGGATTGTATTCAACTTGGCTACAGGTGCAAACGTGTCTTGGTAGTCAATGCCATATTTTTGGTTGAATCCCTTGGCTACTAAGCGTGCTTTAAACCTGTCAATGCTTCCATCAGCTTTTACTTTTACGGTATACACCCATTTGCAACCAATGGTTCTCTTTCCTTCGGGTAGAGGAACAAGCTCCCAAGTTAAATTTTTCTGTAAAGCTTCTAACTCAACGTTCATGGCTTCTTTCCACCTGGGGTCTTCAAGTGCCTCTTGTACATTGTTAGGAATGCATACAGTAGATAATTGATTCACTGTTAGAGCATATGAATTAGATAACCTGTGAGTTGATACATAATTGTTAATAGGGTATTTAGCCTTTGCTTGTAAATCTGGTTCATAGACTTTCCTAGGAATTCCTTTGGTTGATCTTACTAAATGCCGTATAGGAGGAAGAATGGGTGGTCCAGGTTCAGAATTTACCGCAATGGAGTGTGGTTCAGATTCAGAGTTTACCTCAAGATTGGAATCAAGGTGTTGTTTAAGAGTATGATGCTGTTCCGGAACATCTCTTGATGATGAATCAGTGTTTGGAGTTAGACGTGGACTACCTGTTTCTGAATGCATGATACTGTCTATTGCCTCAGAAGTGTTTTCAGCTGTATCAGAGTTAGAATGAAAATCTATAAAGACTTCTCCTCCAATTTGTTCATAAGGTTTCTCCCCCTGAGGAGAAGAATCGAGCACTCCCCCTGAAAAAAAAGGCTTCCATTCATGAAAAGTAACATCCAAAGTGACATGTAGTTTATGGAGAACAGGATCAAAACATCGGTATCCTTTTTGGGAATCCGAATATCCAACAAAGACACATTTAGTAGCACATGGGTCCAACTTGTGACGTAATGGTTTTGGAGTATGGACATAGGCACAACATCCAAAGATTCGTGGTTCCAAATTTGAAACATGCGGGATAGAAAAATAGGATTCAAGTGTTTGTTGAGGGGTTTTGAAACCAAGGACATTAGAAGATGTTCTATTGATGAGATAGGCAGCAGAGAGGACTGCCTCTCCCCAAAAACGTTTGGGAACATGCATTCCGAAAAGGGAAGCTCGAACAACTTCTAATAAGTGCCTATTTTTCCTTTCAGCTAGACCATTCTGTTGTGGGGTATACGTACAGGATGTTTGATGTTTGATTCCTTTATCATCCAAAAAAGAGGTAAAGGTATGGTTGGTATATTCTGTCCCGTTATCTGTTTGTAGAATCTGAATGTGAGAGTTATACTGAGTGAGGACTAAAGAGTGGAAGCGTTTAAAAGCATTAAAAACTTCACTTTTGGTTTTCAGAATACACACCCAAGTCATACGAGTACACTCATCAATAAACGTTACAAAATACCGTGCAAGAGATAAAGACGGTTCCCGAGAGGGACCCCAAACATCAGAATGAATCACTTGAAAAGGAACACTGCTTTTATTTATACTGGGAAGATAGGAGACACGATGGCTTTTGGCCAATTCACATGTGTTACATTTAAAATCAGCCTTATTCAAATGGGAAAACATTTGGGGAAACAACTTTTCTAAATATGTAAAAGATGGATGTCCTAATCTATGATGCCACAACCAAACAGAGGAAGAAGCTTTATTAGTAGCAGTAGTAGTGAAAGACTTGACAGCGGAGACACAAACATGATTTAATTCCAGAAAATAAAGCTTTCCACGTCTAACACCATAACCAATTGTCATCCGAGTTGAGATGTCCTGAAACAAGCAAAAATCAGGGCAAAAAACAACAGTACAGTTCAAGGATGAGGTAATTCGCGAAACAGATAAGAGGTTAAATTCTAAGGAGGGAACCACCAATACAGAATCCAGGAATAAATGGGGGGATAAGGAAATGGATCCTTGGCCAGTGATGGGAGAAGTCTCCCCATTTGCTGTGGAGATACAAGGCAAAATGCAAGGTTCACAATTATGTAAATCAGAAGAATCTCTAATCATATGATCTGACGCACCAGTGTCAATTACCCAAGTATGATTTCTAGTAAATGTAGATAAAGCAAGAGTGTTACCAATATGTCCCTGATGTGCAATGTGAGCAGCGGGTGAGGCAGGGATTACAATCGAAGCAGCAGCAGCATCAGGTGTGGTGGTAGGAGCAGGAGCTTTCCGGCGCGATTGCTTACTGAAATCCCACCAATCGGGATAACCAATGATCTCAAAACATCTTTGCTTGGAGTGACCACTAGCCCCACAGTGAGTGCAAGAAAATTGAGGCATTTTTCCAGAGGAAGAGGAGGAGGACTTACGTGGTTTCAAAGGACCAGAAGGACGAGTCAACAAGGCATTGGAGTCAGGGGAGGGACGAGCAGAATCCAAAGTGTTCCTTTGATTTATTTCACGGCGAACAAAGGCATACGATCCTTCCAGGTCCAGCTTCGGTTCCTTCCGAAGGATTTCTCCTCGGAGGTTGTCAAAATCGGAGTCCAATCCACTGAGAAAAATGTGGACTCTGAGGCGAACCATGGCAGAATGAAGGTGGGAAACTCCGTCGACGGTGGATGCCTGGGATGCCGTGCGGTGATCAATTTCTTGAAAAATTGCAAGAAGATCATTGTAATATGTGGCCAACGGGCGCCCGTGTTGCTTCATCGTGAACGATTTTTGATTCAGTTCGAAGAGCACCGTTTCGTCAGACCCGTCATAGTAGGTGCGCTTGCAAGCCTCCCATATCTCTGATGCTGCATCCAAACGGAGAAACCGAGGCATGAGGGAAGGACTCATGGAATCAATGAGCCAACTCTTAACCTTCTTGTTCTCCGTGACCCAAGTGTTCTATTAAAAGTGGAGTCTCTTCCATTGCGATTTTTTTTTCTTCACACGATCCGAATCGTATATGAGATTGTTTTGCTATTGGATCGACGGGGAAAATCAAAATCGTGGGATCGTCCATTCCAACGATTTGGGTAAAAGAAAACCAGATGGCGGTTTTGAACCATGACTGCTTGTGTTGGGATTTGTCACATTTGAGGGAGGAAAGGTAGATGTTGAAGTTGAGGCCGCTTATGTTGCCCTTGGGGCACCAGATGAGGTGCTGAGGTGTCGTAGATGAAGCGGGTGTCGGTACACCTCCATGTGCCGCCGCGGTGGTCGAAGGTGAGGGTGATGGTGTCTGAGTGTCGATAGTGAGAACAGGCTTCTTGGGTGTAGTTTATGGCTATCTCCTTCAAGGTTTGGGTTTCGTGGTGGTGAGGGTTGGTCTCTGGGAGAAGCACTGGATCTACCATTGAAGCTTAACAGCAATGCAAAGTTGCAAAAATAGAGTGACAAGTGTTGTTCCACAGTGGAGACATCCATCAGATTAGATCCCACTTACGGGTGTTGTTGAATGAGTTCGTGACCGTCGTCGATCTTGAAGAAATTTTCTCATTATCTACTAAAAAAATAATTTTGTATATGGTGTCTTTCATAATTAAAATTATAATTTAAATATTATATATATATATATATATTCTCTAAAGGACTCAAGGGTGGTTGTGGTAATTTAATCACATTCTCCCATCAATATTTTACCTTCAACCAAACATAGACTTATAAAACTTAAACCAATTTTTCTGGTAATTTGTCGGCCTACCAAACAACTTTTTTTCACTTTCCTACCAAACTTATTTTTCCACCATTTCCTTGGTAAAAAATATTTTTCCTCTAGCAAACGCCCCCTAATTAAAGTCAAAGTAATAAAACTGCTCGAGAATCTTGAAGATAGAAAAATAGAAATTCTCATTATGATTTCTATCTGATGCTTTAAGTGAATATATACTTAGGGAAGTTACAACTAACTATATGCGCTTGTATAAAAGATAAAAGAACTGAAATAACTAATTGAACTAATAACTATAAACTGTTTTAAAAAACTTTTATCTTAGTTTAACTAAGCTGCATGAATACTAATAGCCCCCTTAAAGTTGGGAGGTGAATGTCAAGCAATCCCAACTTGGAAATAATGTCTCGAAATGGTGCTGGATGGAGAGATTTAGTAAAAACATCTATAAGCTGGTGATGAGTAGAAATGGCCAACAAATGAATCAAGCCAGAGATGATCTTTTCTCTAGTTATGTGACAATCGATTTCAATATTTTTGCTTCATTCATGAAAGCTAGGATTATGTGCCAGATATACTGCAGATTGGTTATCACAGAACACTGGAATAGAGTGTGTCAAAGGAATACAAGGATCCTTGAATAGGTAAGCTAACCACTGTATTTCACAAGTGACAGAAGCAAGAGCTCTACACTCAACTTCAGATGACGAACGAGAAACTGTATTTTGTTTCTTCGAACGCCAAGAAATGAGTTATTGTTTGATAAATCATTCCTCGTAGGAACAACAACCCCACTCATTTTCACTATATAACTTGTACGACTGGTGCACTTGCTGAAGTGCAACAATTTTTTTCCTTATGAGCCACTATGAAACCATTGGTTGGAGTATGTGATCTTTTGTGTTCAACAAAGATACCCACAATCTTATAGAGTAGACGTCATTAGTGTGAACTAAGCTAAGGATATACCTCATTCTTCAAGGCTGATAAAATCTTTGGAATGATACTAGACATTGTTTGTTTGCAAAATAGTAGGTGGTGTGTCCAAGAGTTAGCCTTTAAAGTTTGAGGTATATCCAACAACATTAATATATCTCTCCACTTTTGAATTTACCTTGCATAACATAGAAAGATCATTTTTTCTTTTCTTTTTTACAACAACCATGCTTCTTTTAGCAAGTTTTCATCTACCTAGACCAAAGTAGTTTACTAGCTCGGTTCAACAAGCTTACTATTTAGATGAGGTTGAGTCACATGTTTGGTATATGTTTAATCTCCTTCAAAATCAATTTGCAACCCATGTTGGTTGCCTGGTGACTTCATCGATGTTGACTATTTTGCTGGTAACTTGGTTACCCATCTTCACAGTACTAAACTTGCCACTGTAACACGATGAAAAAAAATCCTTTATGAGGAGTGACATGCAAATATGCTCCAGAGTTTATAGTTCACGAACAATCCTTATATATATTAGGTCCTACTTGACAACGTCTGTCTTGTAATCTCTCTTCAAAGTATAGCACTCCAATCTCTTATGACCCGATTTCCCATTAAAGTAGCATGTGAAGTCGGATCTTGGCTTTGACCAATCTCGAGACTTGTCCTATCCTCGACTTTTACTTCTTCCTCAATTTTTTATTATGTTTCTTCATATTAGCTGGCCATCCTCTACATTTGATAGGCTATTAGAAACTAAGTCTATTGTAAACTTCCCCCTTTTAGGGCTGAGTTGCTTAGTGTAATAACCAATGTGTCCCAACTCTCGTAAACAAATTGAGAAGCAAGAGAGCTTGCAACTCATCATCAATTTTTAGATCAACTTTTGTTAGCTGATTTACGATTCCCTTGTATGTTTTCAAAAACTTAATCATTCTTTGTCTGTCCTTGTACTCCACCGTCACAAGTTGGCGCACCAAGTGTGCTTTATTGTGTGGCATCTTCTTTTGAGTTATGGATTCACATTTAATCCATAACTCACGAACACTTGTGTAGGTCAACATGTTCTCGAGCAATTCTCTTATCAATATTCGTGGATCATGGCAAACACCTTCCAATTTAGCTGCTCCAACTCTTTATCACTCTTCCCTTCTTCCTCATCAGCACTTACGATTGTCATATACAAATTTTGATGACAAAGATAATCCTCCAACACGGGTTTTCAGTACAAATAAATCTCCATGGTGGGCTTAAACATGTGATCATCATGAGTGATGGTGCCCTCCACCTCTAACATCACAAAACCCTTCATTAAGAGCTTTAATACCACTGTTGTGGAAGGAGCCCAGTTAGCAGAAGTGAAAAAGAACAAAACGTAAAAGGAACACAGGCATACAAACAACAAATTTTTAACGTGAAAAAATCTCTCCAATAAGAAGAGTAAAAATCATGGGACTTAGTTTAGAAAAATATCCACTATAAAAAAAGGATTACAAGATTATCGGTGTAGTATAGAAACTATAGGAATGCACTCAAATTACCTCGCTCTCTGATGTGATGGCTATGACTATTTTTTCTCATAACGAGGATATCTCTCATTCTTTCTCTCGTCGACAACAACTTTGTCGTAAAGGTTCTTCTTCTTTTTCTTCTTCAGCGTTTGAAATGGATTTTCTTCATCTAAGACTTTTTCTCTTTTTGGATTTTTCTTTCTTGTTACGGCTATCTTTAGTAGTGGAAATATAATCACTTTTAAACCTAAGAATTGGGATAACCTTTGTAGTTGAGCCTAGTTCATCATCAGTAACGGACCCTAACAAAAAAAATGTCAGAGAGAAGCCAAAAAAGCAATCAAAAGCTCGTTCTAACAACATTTGAAAATAATCTCATTTTTTTATTTTTCTTCATTAAAGAATATTTTCTTGTTTAAATGCTTTTTTAAGATATTGTTTGGCCTTACTTCTATCTTAAAGGAAAAGAAAAGATGAAAATAAATAACGTTGAATAGGCACTATGTCCAAATATGTAATTTTTTTGGATATTTTTTATTGGTTCATTGATTACTCGTCTAATCCGATTCGAGTGGAGTGGGACCACATGAGCAACAAAACTCTCCTTACCAATCTAGAATAACCCATTAACAATTAATGCAGTAGTGGTTGGTGGTAAATACACAAATTTTATGTGACCATTAACAAATTTCTTATGCATAAACTTTTAACTATCAATTTTATTTGCGAACTAAATTTCTTTTTCAACAAGTTTTTTTTTTTATTTTTTTTATTTTTAACTTAGGATGTATTCAATTTATAGTATCATTTGCTTTATTTCAAAAAATTGCATTTAATATTTTAAAGAGACAAAAATATATTCTATTTTAGGGGAAATGTTATGCTTACAACCTATTTTTGTTTATAACCTCTTACAACCAATATATTAACCGCTAATTTCTGTCAATCAACGGTTAAGATTTTTGCAATTAAATTTTATTAATTCGCAATAAATAATAACCGTTGTTTGACGAAAATTAACTGTTAAGATATGATTGTAAGAGGTTGTAAACGAAAATAGATTGTAAGTATAATCTCCTCCATATTTTAGTATATCTTAATTTAAACGAACCTCTTAATAGTTATGAAATAGCTTGTTAGAAATAAATTTTCTTTCTCACTCTTAACGATAAGTAATTTTAAATAATATATTCTAAATTTTAGGATTTTAGAAAAAATTTAAACTTTACAGTTATCTTCAGGCAATCTTTAGACAATATGTAAAAAAAAATAAAGGATAATTAAATAATATAAATACAAGAATCTGTAAGTTTTGAATAGATATGTGAGAAAAAAATAACTAATATTTTGGATTATCACTACATGCGTTGTAATTTAAAATTTGTTTCGTTGACTTTTTCCATTACTCACCTATGGAATGTCATTATATGTACATTGAAATGGTGAGGCTTTACATCCATCCTCATGTTCTGTTCTATTCATTTGCTGCTGACACACTAAAATAATAAGAACCGCTTGGGTTACGAAAAATTAGGGATTTACTAATTTTAAGCCGTGTAGTTTGGACAAGGCCATGTTCTAAGTAGGGATGGAGACAAGTTAGGCTTTGATGTTAAATTGTTACCTTGAGTTGACTTATATATATTTAGAAATTAAAACGTATAATTTAGGTATATTAGTCTGTTTAACCCTATTAAATCTACAATAATTATTAAAATTTTAAAAAATAAATATAAAATAATATCTTTATTAATTAAAATTATTTATTTTATTTTATATAAATTATATATATTTTTTCATCCATACTCGTGTCAGAGTGAGTGACTTTCATTATATTGAGAAAAAAGAGAAAAAATTAATAGAAGCCACTCATTTCAATCTGAGTGTGACAAAAAAATTTCTATAGTAGAAACAGAAATTTTTTTCTTTCTAAAAAGCTATAAATTTTTGAATACAAATGTATAACATACAAAACTAATATTTTGGAGTATCAATATATCGATATTAATATATTCCGACAAAATTAACTTTAATAAAAATAAAGTTTATTATGTTAGAGAAATCCTAAATATGTTTTTAGTGAGGAAGTGTATATAAAGAATGAGTTTTATAATTCTCGTGCAATATGAAAATTGAAAATTTTCAATACTCTTTAATTTTCATGCTAACGTGGGATTCACATATAATTTTTTTTCTAACATATAGGTTCTTATATGTTTTTTGTCCCTATGACATAAGATTTCAATTATGATGTAACCTGAAAATTATAAAACCCGTAAAGAATTTATACTTATTAAAAATCTTCGCGGCATTCATGGATTACAAAAACGAATAAATATGTAATTTTGTCCATTAAACGACAATTTTGTGTTATTTTGTTATTATATTTTCGGTATATTATAAGAAAAAATATAGAGAAGTACAATTAAAATATCCAAATTCATTAAAATATTTCAGGCACGGCCGGCTGCTGAAGCATTAATATTGAATTGAGAATCTGAGTCTTGAGAAATGTGCGCATCCATCAAGGCGCAAATTAATTTTTCTGTCGGAAAGACTTGCTTAGTTAATCGTTAAACTAGGTCGATAATACAATTGCAGAAGTGAAAAACAATTCGAGTATTCAAGTGTGTCAACAGAGTAAAGTTTTTATTTTATGGATTCACCTCTTATAATTAATTAAATAATTAATTGATAAAAAAATCAATAGTTGATATTTTCAACAACAAAAAATCGATATGCTTAAATATATTTTAATGAAATATTGTTTTGTGTAATTATTATTTTAGTTTTATTTGAATTGAATCATTTTTAAGTTTTGATTAAAAACAAGATAAACGCATTTAATATCTTAATATTTAATTTTAATTAGATTTATTCATTTTGAACATCCCTAAATTGTATTATTTGGTAAAAGATTTTTAATATTTTGTATATTAAATAAAATTGTTAATGTTCAGTTGACCACTTACAAGGGGTGAGTTACACTATTAGAAAAGGCTTGATTATTGATGGAATTTATCAACGAAAATTATTCCGTTGAAAATAATAAAAACAATTTTGACGAAATTTATATTCTGTTGAAAGTAGAGACAAAAAAAAATTCCAATAGAAAAAGAAATGGAATTACAGATGGAACAAGATTCGGTCATAATTAGTGACATAAATTTGCCACAAAATTATTTTTCTGTTGAAATTTTCAACAAATTTTTTGTTTTGTCGAAAATCCAAAAATTGTAACGGAATTTTTTTTCTTTAAAAATTTTGACTGAATTTTTTTATGCCGTAAGCAATTTTTATTGAAGAAATCCTGCAATGCAATGAATTATTTTAACTTTTTTAAAAATAAATTTTATTACTAATGACATAAATTTTGAATTTATTATAAATATATGCTTTAAATTTACTTGAGAGAAATTTCTACGGGGGGAAAATTTGAATTTGCACTTCATAAATGTCGCAGCCTAAATAGATTGTACAGTCTCTACATAGCATATTTAAATTTACTTAATACTGCTACGTCGGATGTACCAAAAATAAAAACATAAATAATAAGAGTGTTATGTCAGGAGGAATCCATGCTCAGAATATTTACGATCGTATATGTTACCATCCTATTCCAAGTTATGAAAGTTGGAGTCTTACATTAAAAAATATAAAGTTTTGATGTGAAATTTATACGAATAAGTTATCCTAATTCATAAATTAACTTTTGGGTGAATCTCTGCTAATGTTCGTATCAGTACACCAGGTGATCTATCAATAATCACCGTTTTTTGGGTGAATCTTGCATACTCAGGGTTGCAAGAAGAATAATAAATGATGATAAGAGTGCTATGTCAGGCATCCGCCGGTACTGGAGCATGCATGCTCAGGGTTATAAGAAGATAAAAAAAAAAAAACGCGACTCACACCGTTTTTTCCACAAATAAATATCCCTGTGTAGAGGGCATACTCATTGTAAAACAGAACGACCATATAAAATATAATTATATTCTCTGGGTTTTAGGAAGGCATTAAAAAAAAAAAGTTTAAGGTGGCACCGTTTTTTCTGTCTATATATCGCTTTGTAGAGAGGTAGAAGAATCAGAGTAAACGAGAAAGAGAGACATTTTCCATAGTGGGTTGTTTAACTTTAAGCTGGTGCAGCTATGGTAACAGCAAAGCCTCATGCAGCCCTTGTGGCCAGCCCTGGCATGGGTCATCTCATTCCCATGGTGGAGTTGGGGAAGCGCCTTCTCATTCATCATGGCTTCCACGTTACCATCTTCGTCGTCACCACTGATACCTCAACCACAACCTCACAGATACTCCAACAAACATCCAAATTCAGTGCCCTCAACATCGTTGTAATACCTCCGGTCGATGTCACCACTAAACTTGGACCAAACCCCTCGTTAGTAGCACGAGTTTGTTTAACCGTGATTGAGTCCCTACCCCTTCTTCGCTCTTCCATCCTATCCATGAAGCTTCCTCCATCAACTATTGTTGTGGACATCTTCGGTACTGTAGCTTTTCCCATGGCACGTGAGCTCCGCATGTCGACCTACGTCTTCTTCGCTACCAGTGCCTGGTTCTCTGCGCTTAGCATATACCTTCCTGTCATCGATAAGCAAATGGAAGAAAGGCACGCTATCAACTGCGAACCGCTTTTTATTCCAGGTTGTGAGCCGATTCGTTTTGAGGACACCCTCGAACCGTTATTATCACCGGGCGCACCTGAGTACGAAGGTTACTTGAGAGCAGCATTGGACATGCTATCTGCGGATGGAATTCTGATGAACACGTGGCAAGATCTGGAGCCCAAAGCAACGAAGGCCGTGAGAGAACCGGGGATTTTAGGACGGTTTACCAGGGGACCGGTATATGCGGTTGGACCGCTAGTGAGAACCATCGAGCCGAAATCGGACCTTGGTCAGCGAAATATGGTTATGAATTGGCTTGACGGTCAACCTGCTGAGTCGGTGATGTATGTGTCGTTTGGGAGTGGTGGGACCATGTCAGAAGCTCAGATGACTGAGCTGGCTTGGGGATTAGAGCTGAGTCAGCAGAGGTTTGTTTGGGTGGTGCGGCCGCCCATGGAAGGCAATGCGAGCGGCGCATTTTTCAACGTCACTGGTGTCCCCAGCGATGGGACGCCAGATTATTTGCCAGAGGGGTTCGTGGGGAGGACAAAGGAGGTGGGGCTGGTGGTCCCAATGTGGGCCCCTCAGGCTGAGATCCTGGGACATCCTGCGACGGGTGGTTTTGTGACGCACTGTGGTTGGAATTCTGTGCTGGAGAGCTTCCTCAACGAGGTGCCGATGGTGGCGTGGCCCCTTTATGCGGAGCAGAAAATGAATGCTTTCATGTTAACGGAGGAGCTGGGGGTGGCGGTGAGAGCGAAGGCGGAGGAGGAGGATGAAGGAGTTGTGCGCAGGGAAAAGATAGCTGAGCTGGTAAGAAGAGTGATGGTGGATAAAGAAGGGATAGGGATGAGGATTAAAGTGAAAGAGCTGATACACCTTGGAAAGAAAGCTTTGTCTAAGTCTGGCTCCTCTCATGAAGCACTGTGTCAGATGACCAAGGACTGTGAGTTTCATCTGCAGGGTTCAGAGGGAAAAGCTCGGGGTGCTTAGATGATATGTTACGGCTCATGCATTCAGCGAATTTGATCTTGAACCTTTCTTTCCTATCTTAATAAATGGAACGTTAATCTTTTTGCATGCAAATGGAATATAATATATGATAATGTTTGTTGTACGTCTTGTAAGCTGATATTTCATCAACTTTAAAGTTAGTGATAGGATTTACGCGGTAGTTTATAAAAAATAAAATCAATTTAATTATATTTACATAATAAAATATTTATAAGTTAATTAGTTATTAAGGGAAATCGCTGAAG
>NW_026896275.1:0-20894 GCF_033153095.1 Gastrolobium bilobum | reverse complement strand
TGGTGCTTGAACACAATTCCTCGTGGGAACGACCTTTACTCATCATTTTATTACTTGTACGACTAGTGCACTTGCTAAACGTCCAACAAGTTTTTGGCGCCGTTGCCGGGGAATTTGTTTTTCAACACTAACTGATACCATAGAATTCTGAGATTGAATCCTTTTATTTTCAGTATTTTAGTTTTTGTTAAGTTTTTGGTCAATTTTGATTCTGGTATATGCGAGGTACACTTGATCTGAATTTGTTGTTGTATGATCCAGAATTAGAAAGGACATTGAGGAAGCACAAAAGTGCAGCAAGGAAAAGGAGACAGTTGCAAGAAATTGGTGAATCCAGTATGGTTAATCAGGAAGAGATAATGGCAGAGAATCACAGACCACCACCACCACCACCACAGAGGACACTGGGAGAGTACATGACTCCTGCAATGATTCCTCCAATTAGGAGTGTTGTGCTCCCAACAGTGGAGCCCAACAACTTTGAATTGAAGCCTGCTTTGATACATTTGGTGCAGAAGGATCAGTTTGCTGGAACCAGTGCAGAGGACCCTTACTTGCACATAGAGAACTTTTTGTTGTTGAGTGATACTGTGAAGATAAATGGTGTCACAAGAGATGCAATTTTGTTGAGACTATTCACTCATTCACTGACAGATGATGCAAGGAGATGGCTGCAATCATTGCCACAAGGAAGTATAACAACTTGGGATGATCTGCAAACCAAGTTCTTGCAGAGGTTTTTCTCAGCATCCAAGAGGGCCAAATTGAAGGATGAGATTACAAGTTTTAAGCAGAAAGAGTTAGAATCCATTTATGAGGCTTGGGAGAGATTCAAGACTTTGTTGAGGAAATGTCCACAACATGGAATTGAGGCATGGCAACAAGTAGCAATCTTCCTGCAAGGAATGACCACTAACACTAGAACCTTGGTGCATGCCACTGCTGGTGGATCATTGACTACCAAGACTCCTCAAGAAGCCTTGGATATCTTTGAGTCATTGGCATCTCAGGAATTTGATAATGCCCCAGTGGCTGACAGAAGGACAGGAATCATCAGGTTGGATGGGTATGATGCTCTGTTGGCAAGGAATGATCAACTGATGCAGACACAGAGACAACAGCAGCAGCAGTTGGATACCCTTATTAAGCAACTCTCTTCACAAAAAGTAGCTTCTGTGGAAACCAAGAGTGTATGTGCTATCTGTGGAAAAGGCCATGTGACAGAGGAGTGTGATTATGGGGGATCACCAGAACAAGCAGAGGTGAATGGAGTGTGGTATGATCAGAATAATCAAAGGAACTACAACAATCAGGGAAGGAATATTTATGTGCCACCATGTAAGAACAAGAATCAACACCCAGGATTCAGCTATAGTTCCAACCATCAATTGAACCCACCATTACATCCTCCACCACCACATATGAAGGAGCAGTCAAGTGATCCTGCTGCATGGGAGAAAGCGTTTGCTCAGCTATCTAAGACAACTCAGGATTATATCCAGGGGTCTAATTCATTCAGGGAAGAGACAACTGCATTCATGCAGGAGACTAGAACTTCTTTCAGAAATCAGGAAGCATTAATCAGAAATTTGGAGACCCAGATTGGTCAATTATCAAGACAGATATCAGAGAGACCACAAGGGAAATTTCCAGGTGATACATTAGTGAATCCTAAGGAGCACTGTAAAGCAATTATGACAAGAAGTGGGTTGGTACTTCAACCAGTGAAAAAGAATGTGGAAAATAAAAAGAATGAAGAAGAGGTTGTGGTTGAAGATGTAGTCTCTGATGATGAAGTAGAGAAGATGAGAAATGAGAAAAGTGAGAAGGAAGTAGTTGTTAGAGATGTTATAGTCGGAATTGAGAAAGAAGAGGAAAGGAAGGATAATAAGAATGAAGGAGAGGTAGAAGTTGGTAAAAATGCTTACCCACAAAAGATGATGAAGTGGGAAAAGAAAAAGATGGCTGACAAGAAAGAATAGCCAGTTATTTTATCTCCCTATGCTAGAGTTCCCTACCCTCAAAGGTTGAAGCAAGAGATTCAGAAACAGCATTATGCAAGATTTCTGGATATCTTCAAAAATTTACAAATTAATATACCATTTTCTGAAGCACTGGAAAATATGCCTCACTATGCAAAGTTCATGAAGGATCTTCTTTCTAAGAAGAGGAAATTAACTGATTGTGAGACAGTGGCCCTAACAGCAGAGTGTAGTGCCCTAATCCAGAAAAAGCTTCCAACAAAAATGAAATATCCTGGAAGCTTCAGTATCTCTATTGCTATAGGAGATGTGGAGGTGGGAAAGGCATTGTGCGATTTGGGAGCCAGTATAAACTTGATGCCATTGACAGTATGTAGAGCTTTGGGAATCAACACCTTGAAAGAGACCAATTTTATTCTGCATCTTGCAGATAGATCTATTAAGAGGCCTGAAGGTGTGGTTGAAGATGTCTTGGTCAAGGTAGACAAGTTTATTTTTCCAGTGGATTTTGTGATTCTTGACATGGAGGAAGAGGATACAGAAAGTCCTCTATTGTTAGGAAGACCCTTTTTAGCAACTACAAGATCTTTGATAGATGTTGAACAAGAAAAGTTGTAGCTAAGGGTGGATGAGGAAACAGTCACAATTGATGTATTTGAAACTATCAAGCACCCTGTTGATGTGGGGGATTGTTTTAGATTGGATGTGATACAGGAGGTTGTGGAAGAAGTGAATAAAGAAGAAGAATTCTCAGTTGAGGAAGAAAAATCAGAAGAAGAGACAGGTACAGAAGATTACCAAGAAGAGCCAGAAGTGGAAGAGCTTGAGAAGAAGATTGATGACATTCCAAAAGGAGCACCTAAGGTAGAACTTAAAGAATTACCTTCACATTTGAAGTATGTGTTCCTTGGGGATGATCAAACATATCCAGCAATCATTAATGCAATGTTGTCTGATGAGGAAGAAGGAAAGTTGATTGAAGTACTTAAGAAGAATAAGCTGGCAATTGGTTGGCAATTTTCTGATCTCAAGGGTATCAATCCTTCCTTCTGCACCCATAAAATATTGATGGAAGAAGAGGTCAAACCAGTAAGGCAACCACAGAGGAGACTCAACCCCACTGTGAAGGAGGTAGTGAGAAAGGAGGTTGTGAAGTTGCTTGATGCTGGGATGATTTACCCTATTTCAGACAGTGCTTGGGTGAGTCCTGTGCAGACAGTGCCCAAGAAAGGGGGGATGACTGTGATGAAAAATGAGAATAATGAACTGATTCCCACAAGAACAATCACCGGCTGGAGAATGTGCATTGATTACCAGAGGCTGAATAAGGCAACCAGGAAGGATCATTTTCCACTTCCCTTCTTGGATCAGATGCTAGAGAAGTTGGCAGGACATGCTTTATATTTCTTCTTGGATGGTTATTCAGGGTACAATCAGATAGCTGTGGCACCAGAGGATCAGGAGAAGACTGTTTTTACATGTCCATATGGAATTTTCGCATATCGGAGGATGCCTTTTGGTCTATGCAATGCTCCTGCCACTTTCCAAAGGTGCATGCTTTCCATTTTCTCTGATATGGTAGAGGAATGTATAGAAATATTTATGGATGATTTTTCTGTATTTGGGTCTGATTTTAATGTATGTCTGAAAAACTTAGATTCTGTCTTAAAAAGATGTCAAGACTGTAATTTGGTTTTGAACTGGGAGAAATGTCACTTTATGGTGACCGAAGGTATAGTTCTTGGACACAAGGTGTCTAGGAATGGAATTGAAGTGGATAGGGCAAAAATTTATGTGATAGAGAAACTTCCTCCACCTGTTAATGTTAAGGGTGTGAGGAGTTTTCTTGGTCATGCAGGATTTTATAGGCGGTTCATAAAAGATTTTTCAAAAATTGCCAAGCCCTTATGCAAGTTATTGGTCAAGGACCAAGAGTTCCTGTTTGATGATGAATGTCTGCATGCATTTCATGTTTTAAAAGAAAAGTTGACCACTGCACCTATCATGATGGCACCTGATTTCTCATTACCATTTGAATTAATGTGTGATGCCAGTGACTATGCTGTAGGAGTGGTACTAGGCCAAAGAGTGAATAAATTGTTACATGTCATTTACTATGCTAGTAAGATCTTAAATGATGCACAAAAGAGTTATGCTACTACAGAAAAAGAATTGCTGGCAGTTGTGTATGCATTTGACAAATTCAGGCCATATCTGTTAGGATCAAAAGTTATTGTTTACACTGACCATGCAGCTTTAAAGTATTTGTTAAGCAAGCAGAATGCTAAACCCAGGTTGCTCCGCTGGATGTTACTGTTGCAAGAGTTTGAGGTAGAGATCAAGGACAAAAAGAGAGTTGAAAACTTTGTGGCTGATCACTTATCCAGGATTACAGAAAAAGAGCTTCAAGAAGGACCGAAAGTAGTGATCAGAGAAGAGTTTCCTGAAGAACATGTTTTGGCAATATGTGCTGTCACAGAGATGGTTAAGGATAAAGTCTTATCTATCAGTACCCCACCATGGTTTGCTGATTTCGCCAACTATAAAGATGCTGGATTGATGCCTAAGGATTTTACATGGCAACAGAGGAAGAAATTTCTGCATGATATTAAGAGATACATTTGGGATGAGCCATATCTTTTCTATAGATGTTCAGATAGTGTGATCAGACGGTGTATTCCAGAAGAAGAACAGAAGGATGTGTTGTGGCATTGACATGGTTCTGTATATGGTGGACATTTTGCAGGTGAGAGAACTGCAGCAAAAGTCTTGTTGAGTGGCTTTTACTGGCCCACCTTATGCAAGGATGCAAAGAAGTTTGTGGAGGCATGTGACAACTGTCAGAGAACTGGGAATATTTCTAGGCGACATGAGATGCCGTTGAACAATATCTAGGAAGTGGAGATCTTTGATGTTTGGGGTATGGATTTTATGGGACCTTTCCCTTCTTCCTACTCTAACAAGTACATATTAGTGGCAGTTAACTATGTTTCCAAATGGGTTGAGGCCATAGCTACAACAACCAATGATTCCAGAGTTGTGATTGCTTTTCTAAGAAAGCATATATTTTCAAGATTTAGAGTCCCTAGAGCTATCATTAGTGATGGGGGCACTCATTTTGATAATAGGATGGTAGAGTATGCCTTGGCTAAGTATGGAGTGAGGCACAAAATAAGCACTCCATACCACCCACATACTTGTGGTCAGGTTGAGATTTCCAACAGGGAATTGAAGAGAATATTGGAGAAGACTGTTGGGAATGCTAGGACCCAGTGGTCCAAGAAACTTGATGACACTTTATGGGCGTATAGGACCGCTTTCAAAACTCCTATTGGGATGTCTCCATTTCAGTTGCTGTTTAGAAAAGCATGCCATTTTCCAGTTGGATTGGAGCACAAGGCTTTGTGGGCTGAGGTATTTGAATTTTGATTCCAAAGCAGCAGGACAGAAAAGATTATTACAGCTGGATGAATTGGATGAGTTTTGTTTGTCTACTTATGAAAGTGTCAGTTTGTATAAGGAAAAGACAAAGCTATGGCATGATAGGAAGATCACACCTAGAGACTTCAAGGTGGGGGATCAAGTACTTCTGTTCAATTCCAGGTTGAAGCTGTTTCCAGGGAAGTTAAAGTCTAGATGGTCTGGACCGTTTGTGGTAAAAGACATGAAACCATATGGGGCTGTAGAAATCAGTTCTTTGGATTCGGATAGAAGTTTTACAGTCAATGGTCAACGATTGAAGTTATATGTTGGAAGTGCTGTGGATAGGCAACTACTGACAGTTGCTCTATTAGAGGTAAAATAGATCATACCCGTCAGGCTCGCGACGTTAAACACGCGCTGAATGGGAGGCAACCCACTGTACTAGGTATGTAATTCCATGTTCATACCATATCCATAAGATGAAGAAGGAAAGGGGGAAAAATTTTGAAAAAAAAAATCAAAGAAATTTTTTTTGCTACGTGCTGAGCGCTAAAACGTTAAATTTTACCGTTTTAGCGTCCCTAAAGTTGCATCATTATGAAACTCTCTGGTTGTGCGCGCTAAGACGTTCACTATGAGCGTTTTAGCGTTTACCAACACCACCAATGTAAGAACCTGCACCGTTAATTAAGGTATTTAATTAATAAATTAGGAGAGAATAGGAAATGATTCCATAATTGACCCTAATAATTATTATGAGGCTTTAATAATTATAGTAAGTGATTAAGAATGCTGAAAGTCGCTTTTCGGAAGAAAAGTGCAGGTACCGGTTCTGCTAGTCGGTATAAATGCGTGCCGAAAAACTATCCCGGAAAATTAATGTAAGTGCATGATAATTACTAGAATGATATGTAGGACTTGTAAAACGAGTTTCAAGTCCAGATAATGAGAACTGGTGCTGGAAATCGGTACTGGCTTGGAAAAGCGCGTACCGGAAAGGTGCTCAGAAAATTACGAAAAAAATATGATAAATCTTAGAAAATTATGTAGTTTCATAATCCAAAGTTTGGGATTAAAATGCTAAGCGTAGCAATTAAAGTTAATACTGTGTGTTTAAGTGGCTTGGGCTATAAATACCCATTTTAAGGGCACATAGCCCTAGAAAATAGAATTTCCAGCGTGAGTGTTGTGGAGGCTAACCAGAATAGTGCTCCATTGCTCTTCCCTTCATTTCTTGGCCAAGTTATCACCTTTGATGCTTGTTCCTTCTTTCTAAACACTTGGTGAGGGTGAGTGCTAGCTTTGAGACTGCTTTGTTGGTCTCTTTCTGAGTGTTGGTGGCTGTGTTGGGCTTGTGAGGGGGCTGAGTTAGTAGGTTGGAGTGCAGAGGTTTTGTTCTTGGTTGTTGAAGCTCCAAGTGGTCATCTTTGGGAAGAAAGGAACCACCTTGTTGTGCATTTTCGTGCACTCCTCCAAGTCAGAGTTTGGGAGCTGGTTGTGAGCTCCAAGAGCACCTCCAACCTCTGTTTTGAGCTTTGGTGAGTTGTACCTACCTTGAGCTTGTGTTTTAATGGATTAAAGGTGTGATCTTTGCATGTTTAAAGGATTAATCAAGTAACCAACTGGGGTGTGGACCTTAATCAGTATAAAGATGCATGCTTTAACGTAAGTAAGTGTTAAAAATGAAACCTTGGAAGGATATCATCACGAAATGCATTTTCTGCATTCTGTCGTGAAATATCCGGATATGTACCCGATGAATATCCGAATATGTGATATCCGGATATGGGTTTTGAGTATCCAGATAATAGATATCCGGATATGGGATTCTGGATATCCGGATATTGCATATCCGGATATGTACAGTGAGATATCCGGATATGGCATATCCGAATATGGTCCCGAGGAATATCCGGATATTCTGGGATTTCGAAGAACAGTAGTTGTGCTGTGAGGACAGTAGGCTATTGGGGGTTTGTGGACCCTAGATTGATGAAGTTGAACTTCTGTTTTAATTAAACTAAGTCAGAATCAAGTGATTAAGGACTTATGGCTTGGTACGGAGCCTTAAGACGTTAAACGTAAGGAAAGGCGTTGTCTTTAAGTTTTATGCTTGTGTTGCATTTTTATTGATATAGTATTGGTCCATAACAAATTGTGAATCTGCTGTGTTTGGACTTTGAGCTGTGGACTCTTGGCTTTTGGAGTTAGCTTGCAAGGTAAGCTTTCGTGTCCTCGGTTTAGCCATGTTGTGGTTCCACCATGTCCCATGGGGGTATGGTTTATGCATGTTGTGTACATGCTTTTGGATATTTGATATGTTGATTGAACTTTACATGTAATGGCTTTTAATATGCATGTGTTGTTTCATCTTGACGGGAAGCCTGAGTATGTAGCGCCATACAAGATGGTGTACCGGGGTGAATGCAAGTGGTACTTGCACGGTGTGTAGGTGATAGACGTATACCTGCACTGTCTCTGGCCAGTAGATTAGTATTGACACACATGACATGATTATCTGCTGCATTGCATTGTTTTTGAAATGATAAATGATAAACTGTTTTGAACTTATATTGCACATGTAAGTGAGCTTGGGGTGGAAGATCCTTGAGGACTCACTGACTTACTGAGATTTCTAGATTAGAGATCTTACCCCACGTTTGGGGAATGCTTATTTCAGGATCAGGTAGTATGGGTACTGATGCCTCAGGCGGCAGGAGGCCGGAGCTTAGCTGATTATGTTGTTTCTGCTTATATGTTAGCATGACTGGATTTGGATGCTGTTTATGTTTTCCGCTATTTATGATATGTTGTTGTTGAGACTGATGTTGGGCATGTTGCCTTATTTGAGTGAATCTGTTAGTACTTGTAGTTTGGAGTTGTATAAACTGTTAGATGGTCCGGTCTACGTTGTTGTAGTTCCGTGACTAGAGCCACACTTATATTATCTATGTCATAAGGTATTTCAGTTAGCTGTTTTATTGCAATTACATACAGGCGTTGTTTTATTAATTGATTATTAAGCAAGATTGGTAATGTTAATGGCATCATAATTGAAAAGAAAAGTAATTCCGCATTTTAATTAAGTGCAGCTTAATACGATATTATGATAACATTACCGGATATATACAGGGTGTTATATTTATGGTATCAGAGCAATGGTTCGAGGGAAAAGCCTGTATGTATTGTAATTGCTAGGTTATTTGGTTGTGTCTGTCTTTGTGTTTACTCCGTCGAATTTTATTATGATGATGTATATGTGATCACATTGCGTGGGCCTGATCAACTCATAATTTGTGTAACTTGTGCAGAGTCATGGTAAAGTCCGGGAGAACACGAGAGACTTCTGAGGATCAATCCGATCCTATCCTGACTTCATTGGCTGAGATGCAGGCAGCTAGGTTAGCCGATCAGGAGGCCGCTAGAGTGGCCAACGCGGCAATGATGGAAGCTGTTCGTGAGGCGAACCGGATAGCCGCAGCTGAGGTTCGTGAAGCGAACCGGAGGTCCACTGAGGAAGTCCTCGAGGCGAACAGGATGGAGAACATGACGATGATGAGAGTCATGTTGGAGGAGATGAGGGCTGGTCCTGCTGTAGGCCATGCTCCACCACCACCGCCACCACCGCCACCGCCTCCACTTAGTGTTCAGGAGGAGAGCCATAGTCACATCGGCAGTGCTACTCATGCCGCTGAGACGGGGGAGCCCCTTGTGGGGATTGCTGAGGATCGTGATGTGATCGATCGCCGGCTGAATGCTTTCAGGAAGCATAAGCCACCTGTGTTTGAGGGGTCTCTGGACCCTATTGCTGCTGCGAGATGGCTAGAGTCGCTGGACAAGATTTTTCGGGTCATGCAGTGTATAGACCCACAGAAGCTGATGTTCTCGACCTACTTGCTGGAGGGCGATGCCCATGAGTGGTGGACGCACACCTCTCGTTCTTTTGAGAGGCAGGGCCGTGTCATGACGTGGCCATTCTTTGAGAAGTGCTTTCTAGGCCGATACTTTCCCTATGATGCGCAGGAGAGGAAGCAGGGAGAGTTTGATCGTTTGGTACAGGGCTCGATGTCTGTTGATGAGTACCTGGCTAAGTTTAATGAGCTAGTGAAGTTTGCACACTTCCGGATGGTTCCTCCTACTCTGTTGTTTCTGGCAGCTAAGTTCCGCAGGGGACTTAGTGAGGTGATTGCTGAGCATCTGGCTGGTGCTGCTTCGAGGGACTTTGGTACACTGGTTCAGCAGTGTAAGGACATCGAGGATGTTTGCGTGGCAAGCAAGGCCAAGAGGGCCAAGGTTGAGGAGAGCAAGGGAACAGGTGGTTCCACTCCTGCTCCTACTTCTTGGAAGGACAGGAGATTTGCTGATAAGAGCAAGGGAAAGCAGTTAGTGACGAGGCAGGCGCCTGGTCAGTTCAAGAGAGCTGTTTCACATCAGGGGAGTTCTGCTAGGCCTCCTACCACTCCGAGATGTTCGGGATGTGGGAAGGAGCATGTGGGACGCTGTGCTACGGGGCAGTTGTTGTGCTTCAAGTGTGGTAAGGAGGGCCACTTCTCTAGAGATTGCCCGTCGTCGACGGCGAGAGCTGCAGCTGTTCAGGCAGTTCCTTTGCAGATGGTTCCGATGGCATCATCTTCGGCACCTGCAGTGCCACCTTCTGTTGGGAGAGTGTATACACTGGATAGGCAGCAGTCGGACCGCGCTTCGAACCTTGTCAGAGGTACTGTGTCTATTGGTGATTCTTTTGTGGATGCTATCTTTGATTCCGGGGCTACTCATTCGTTTGTTGCTACCCCGATTGCTTTGGGGCTTGAGTTGCCCAGTGTTGTGCTTTCTCCACCGTTGTGGGTGACTACCGCCACCAGAGAGATTTGTGATTCTACCACTGTACATCGCGATGTAGCGTTTCAGTGGGATGGCCGTGAGTTCTCGGTAGATCTGATAGGGTTGCCGATGGCCAACCTTGAGATTATTCTGGGCATGGATTGGTTGTCTAGAAACTGTGCTTTGATTGATTGTTGTGCAAAGCGAGTGGTGATGTCTCCGTGTGATTCCACAGCTAGTTCCTCGCCATACATTTCACTGCTGCAGGCCAGGAGAGCGTTGCGAGCAGGGGCATTGGGTTATGTCATGTTGGGTGGTTTGGTGAGTGGGACACAAGAGGATATCTATGGCATTCCTGTGGTGGGGGAGTTCCTTGAGGTGTTTCCTGAGGAGATTCCTGAGTTTCTGCCACAGCGGGAGATAGAGTTCTCCATTGACTTGTTGCCCGGTGTGGGGCCGATTTCTTTAGCTCTTTATCGGATGTCGCCACCGGAGTTGGCTGAGCTGAAGAAGCATATTGCGGATCTTTCGGCGAAAGATTTCATTAGACCGAGTGTGTCTCCTTGGGGAGCACCGGTCATCTTCGTGAAGAAGAAGGACGGGACAATGCGATTGTGCACCGACTACAGGCAGTTGAACAAGGTGACAATCAAGAACAAGTATCCTCTTCCTCGGATTGATGATCTGTTGGATCCGCTCAGGGGTGCTTGTGTGTATTCCAAGATTGATCTCCGGTCCGGATACCATCAGATTCGGGTGAAGCCGGAGGATGTCCCGAAGACCGCGTTTCGTTCGAGATACGGTCATTTTGAGTATTTGGTGATTCCGTTTGGACTCACAAATGCGCCGGCAGTGTTCATGGATTACATGAACAGGATTTTCCAGCCGTATCTGGATCAGTTTGTGATTGTCTTCATTGATGATATTCTGATCTACTCCAAGACTGAGGAGGAGCATGTGGAGCATCTGAGGATAGTTCTGCAAGTGCTGAAGGAGAAAAAGCTTTATGCTAAACCTTCGAAGTGTGAGTTTTGGCTCAAATCAGTCAAGTTTCTGGGGCATGTGATTTCAGCAGATGGAGTTGCAGTGGATCCCAACAAGATTGAGGCCGTGTTGGATTGGGAGAGGCCCAAGACAGCTACGGAGGTGAGGAGCTTCTTAGGTTTTGCCGGTTACTATCGGAGGTTTATCAAGGGTTTTTCCACGATGGTTCTCCCTTTGACTCGCCTTACCCGAAAGGAACTCCATTTGTGCGGACTCACGAATGTGAGGCGTGCTTCCAGGAGTTGAAGGAGAGATTGACTTCTTCACCTGTGTTGATCCTTCCTGATCCTGAGGAGCAGTTTGAGCTTTACTATGATGCTTCTAGAAAGGGCTGGGCTGTGTGCTGATGCAGTCTGGTAGAGCTGTTGCTTTTGCTTCGAGGCAGTTGAAGCCTCATGAGGAGAACTACCCGACTCATGATTTGGAGTTGGTTGCGATTGTGTTTGCTTTCAAGATTTGGAGGCATTATCTTTTTGGTTTGAGGTTTGTGGTGTTCAGTGACCACTAGAGTTTGAAGTACCTGTTCGACCAGAAGGAGTTGAACATGAGGCAGAGGAGATGGATGGAGTTCATAAAGGACTACGACTTTGAGCTTAGGTATCATCCTGGCAAGGCCAATGTGGTAGCCGATGCTTTGAGTCAGAAATCCAGTAGTTCATCTAGTTTGCTACTTGGTAACTTCGATGTGGTTGAGAAGTTCCGCCACTTGGCAGTGACCGCTACGTGTGCGAGCGTACTTCTCGGGTTGGAAGCATCAGATGTCGTGAACGAGCTGTTAGAAAAGATTAAAGAGGCACAAGTTCAGAGAGAGTGTCTGGATTATGTGAAGAACCAAGACGGTGTGTCTTGGAATGATGATGGATTGCTTTTGTTCCAGCGGAGGATTGTGGTTCCTCGAGGTCCGTTGACAGAAGAGGTTATGGCAGAAGGCCATAAGAGTCAGTTTTCTATCCATCCTGGTGCTACTAAGATGTATCAAGACTTGAAGAAGAACTTCTGGTGGTCGGGCATGAAGAAAGATGTTGCTATCTTTGTGTCCAAGTGTTTGGTTTGCCAGAAGGTGAAGATTGAACACCAGAAGCCGTCTGGTAAACTTCAACCTCTTGAGATTCCGGAGTGGAAATGGGAGAGCATTTCCATGGATTTCGTTGTGGGTTTGCCGAAGACTCAGGTTGGTTGTGACTCGATATGGGTCATTGTGGACAGACTGACGAAGTCTGCCCATTTTCTTCCAGTGAAGGTGAGCTTCACTACAGAGCAGTTGGCCAGACTGTATGTTCGCGAGATTGTGAGGCTTCACGGGGTGCCCGTGAGTATCATCAGTGATAGGGACCCGAAGTTCACATCTCGGTTCTGGGAGGCGCTGCAGGGAGCTTTTGGTACACAATTGAGATTGAGTACCGTCTATCACCCTAAGACTGATGGACAGACTGAACGGACTATCCAGACCTTGGAGGACATGTTGCGGGCTTGCACGTTGGAGCAGGGCTCGGCATGGGATAGGTACCTTCCATTGGTCGAGTTTTCGTATAACAACAGTTTTCATGCTAGCATGGGCATGACACCCTACGAGGCGCTCTACGGTAGGAGGTGTCGTACACCTACCTGCTGGTCGGAGGTTGGGGATCGTGAGTTGTTTGGCTTGGACTTTGTCCAAGATACCACCCTGCAGATCCAGATGATCAGGGAAAAGCTGAAGCAGGCGCAGAATCGTCAGAAGAGCTACTACGATGTCAAGCATCGACCACTGGAGTTCAGTGAGGGTGAGCACGTGTTTGTGAGACTTTCACCTGTCACGGGTGTTGGACGGGCACTCGGAGTGAGGAAGCTGAGCCCGCGGTTTATTGGGCCATACCAGATTCTTGGTAGAGTAGGACCTATTGCCTACCGGCTTGCCTTGCCTCCAAACCTGGCTAACATCCATGACGTGTTTCACGTGTCTCAGCTTCGGAGGTACATAGCAGACTCTTCGCACGTGGTGCAACCGGATGATGTGGAAGTTCGGGAGAACTTAAAGACTCCCGTAAGACCACTAAAGATTCTCGATCGTGGCGAGAAGCAGCTGAGGAGCAAGATCATTCCGATGGTCAAGGTGCAGTGGACCGGAAGGACTCTTGAGGAGTGTACTTGGGAGCGTGAGGACGAGCTTCTCCGGCAGTACCCCGAGTTTCGACCAGGTATGTTTCTAATTTTGAGGTCAAAATCCTAAAAAGGTGGGGTGAATGTAAGAACCGCACCGTTAATTAAGGTATTTAATTAATAAATTAGGAGAAAATAGGAAATGATTCCATAATTGACCCTAATAATTATTACGAGGCTTTAATAATTATAGTAAGTGATTAAGAATGCTGAAAGTCGCTTTTCGGAAGAAAAGTGCAGGTACCAGTTCTGCTAATCTGTATAAATGCGTGCCGAAAAAGTATCGCAGAAAATTAATGTAAGTGCATGATAATTACTAGAATGATATGTAGGACTTGTAAAACGAGTGTCAAGTCCAGATAATGAGAACTGGTGCTGGAAATCGTTACTGGCTTGGAAAAGCGCGTACCGGAAAGATGCTCAGAAAATTACGAAAAAAATATGATAAATCTTAGAAAATTATGTAGTTTCATAATCCAAAGTTTGGGATTAAAATGTTAAGCGTAACAATTAAAGTTAATACTGTGTGTTTAAGTGGCTTGGGCTATAAATACCCATTTTAAGGGCACATAGCCCTAGAAAACAGAATTTCCAGCGTGAGTGTTGGTGGAGGCTGACCAGAATAGTGCTCCATTGCTCTTCCCTTCATTTCTTGGCCAAGTTATCACCTTTGATGCTTGTTCCTTCTTTCTAAACACTTGGTGAGGGTGAGTGCTAGCTTTGAGACTGCTTTGTTGGTCTATTTCTGAGTGTTGGTGGCTGTGTTGGGCTTGTGAGGGAGCTGAGTTAGTAGGTTGGAGTGTAGAGGTTTTGTTCTTGGTTGTTGAAGCTCCAAGTGGTCATCTTTGGGAAGAAAGGAATCACCTTGTTGTGCATTTGCGTGCACTCCTCCAAGTCAGAGTTTGGGAGCTGGTTGTGAGCTCCAAGAGCACCTCCAACCTCTGTTTTGAGCTTTGGTGAGTTGTACCTACCTTGAGCTTGTGTTTTAAAGGATTAAAGGTGTGATCTTTGCATGTTTAAAGGATTAATCAAGTAACCAACTGGGTGTGGACCTTAATCAGTATAAAGATGCATGCTTTAACGTAAGTAAGTGTTAAAAATGGAACCTTGGAAGGATATCTTCACGAAATGCATTTTTTGCATTCTGTCGTGAAATATCCGGATATGTACCCGATGAATATCCGGATATGTGATATCCGGATATGGGTTTTGAGTATCTGGATAATAGATATCCGGATATGGGATTCTGGATATCCGGATATTGCATATCCGGATATGTACAGTGAGATATCCGGATATGGCATATCCAGATATGGTCCCGAGGAATATCCGGATATTCTGGGATTTCGAAGAACAGTAGCTGTGCTGTGAGGACAGTAGGCTATTGGGGGTTTGTGGACCCTAGATTGATGAAGTTGAACTTCTGTTTTAATTAAACTAAGTCAGAATCAAGTGATTAAGGACTTATGGCTTGGTACGGAGCCTTAAGACGTTAAACGTAAGGAAATGCGTTGTCTTTAAGTTTTATGCTTGTGTTGCATTTTTATTGATATAGTATTGGTCCATAACGGATTGTGAATCTGCTGTGTTTGGACTTTGAGCTGTGGACTCTTGGCTTTTGGAGTTAGCTTGCAAGGTAAGCTTTCGTGTCCTCGGTTTAGCCATGTTGTGGTTCCACCATGTCCCATGGGGGTATGGTTTATGCATGTTGTGTACATGCTTTTGGATATTTGATATGTTGATTGAACTTTACATGTAATGGCTTTTAATATGCATGTGTTGTTTCATCTTGACGGGAAGCCTGAGTATGTAGCGCCATACAAGATGGTGTACCGGGGTGAATGTAAGTGGTACTTGCACGGTGTGTAGGTGATAGACGTATACCTGCACTGTCTCTGGCCAGTAGATTAATATTGACACACATGACATGATTATCTGCTGCATTGCATTGTTTTTGAAATGATAAATGATAAACTGTTTTGAACTTATATTGCACATGTAAGTGAGCTTGGGGTGGAAGATCCTTGAGGACTCACTGACTTACTGAGATTTCTAGATTAGAGATCTTACCCCACGTTTGGGGAATGCTTATTTCAGGATCAGGTAGTATGGGTACTGATGCCTCAGGCGGCAGGAGGCCGGAGCTTAGCTGATTATGTTGTTTCTGCTTATATGTTAGCATGACTGGATTTGGATGTTGTTTATGTTTTCCGCTATTTATGATATGTTGTTGTTGAGACTGATGTTGGGCATGTTGCCTTATTTGAGTGAGCATGTGGATTGTCCATGACACTTTCTGTTAGTACTTGTAGTTTGGAGTTGTATAAACTTTTAGATGGTCCGGTCTACGTTGTTGTAGTTCCGTGACTAGAGCCACACTTATATTATCTATGTCATGAGGTATTTCAGTTAGCTGTTTTATTGCAATTACATACAGGCGATGTTTTATTAATTGATTATTAAGCAAGATTGGTAATGTTAATGGCATCATAATTGAAAAGCAAAAGTAATTCCGCATTTTAATTAAGCGCAGCTTAATACGATATTATGATAACATTACCGGATATATACGGGGTGTTACACACTCTGGCCAACCGCGCTAAAGCGCTAATTCTGACCGTTTTAGCGCTGTGCTGCACAAAGTGTGCATTTTTCTCTGGACAAGGACGCTAAAGCGCTGGTCAGCCAACGTTTTAGCGCCCCGTCACTTATTCATAAAACACGGTTTCCCTCTCACTTCTTTCATTCACAGTATTTCTGAGTTCTTGTTTCGTCTCCATCTCTCTCTCTCCCTGCATCTTGAGTTCTTGCTACACTCTTTCATCGCATCTCATCCACTCCCATTTCAGATACTCATCCACTTCTCTTCATCTTTTCAATTTGGATTACCTTAGGGTTTACTTCACAACCATGGGAGTTCCTAGTTTGATTCATGAACATGTTATAATTCTATGATTAGATTGTCACTAAATGTTCATGTTTGAATCATGCTGTTGTTTCCATCTGTTTGGGGTTTAGAAGAAATTCCCTCAATGTTTATTCATATATGCAATTACACACACACACAAGGTGTTCGTGGAAATGCCTGACCCAAAAATTGGCCTGGCGCTAAAACGTTTGGTTTCAACGTTTTAGCGCCCTTCCAGTTTTTACACACGTTTAAGGCCAAAACGCTAAAACGCTCAGTGTGACCGTTTTAGCGCCCAGGCTCTGTTTCATACAAAATTGAGGGTCTACATTAGGGCATTGTGGGTTGTAATTCATACATGTTTTAATCCAAATTCCCCACTATAAGAGTTCTAAATCTGGGAATTGTGGAATTGGATTCATGATATGTAATTGTTTGACATTTGGACTGATTTTCTCTTGTTTGTGTAGGCACAATGTCTTCTTCTTCTCAACCAGCTCCCTCTACACAGGGGAAGAAGAGATATAAGAAGCGAGCCCGAGTGAATCATGGAGGAGATATTGAGGCTGAGCCTACCCCACAATTTGATGCTCACTTTTGGAAGAGTGAGGAACATGAGAAACGTTATACTGACAAGACTTCCAAGAGGCCATTTGTGAGAGAAAGAAAATTCGTTCTGGAAAAGGATGAATATCCTCAGTTTCAGTCTCAGCTGAAGACCAGGGATTAGGCAACTTTTGGAAAAATATTGGGTGATAGCAGCCCTAACATAGCAAGGGAATTCTTTGCTAATGCGTTTAATGGAGATCAAGGAGGCAAGAGGACCTTCACTAGCTGGGTGAGGGGAAAGAAAGTGAAGTACGATGCTCACACCATCCAAAAGCTACTGAAGATACGGTTCTGTAACTATATCAATAATGCCAGTTGTGAGTTCAGGAAGAACTGGCAGAAAATTAAAATTCCACCAAGGAGAAGTAACCCAGACTTTGAAACCCGGACCAAGATGGGGGCAGCTGAGCCTATTTTGCAGACAATAGCCAAACCTGGTGAAACTTGGGAGTTAACCAAGGATAAGGTTGCTCCTAAGTTGCTTTGGTTGAGGCATTTAAATGGTGAGGCTAGAGTCTGGTTTCACTTTGTAATCTCAAATGTCATGCCCTCTTCCAACCAGGCAGAGGTCATCCTGAAGAGAGCTGTCCTGATTCACACTATCATGACCAAGGTGGAACTTCCTATTCTTCTTCAGGACAACATTTATGATATGGCTCACTCTGACAGTGACTCTGCTGCTTTGGGTCACTGTTCCTTGATTCAGCTGCTTTGTCAGAAAGCTGGTGTAGATATTACTGATAATAGGGCACCAACTAAATTGCACCCTACAATTGATGCCGCAATGATAACAAAGCAATTGAAGATAGGAGGAGGGGAGGCCACAGGATTGACCCCTGGTAGGAAGTCAACAGCTGAGAGTGATGATGTGTTAGAAGAAAGGCTACGGTCAGGGGAGCAATGGACGGTGAATACTGACTTCCGCATGAGACATTTGCGCAGGCGTCTCCGGTTTATGCAGTCCAGCCAGCACTCATTTCAGACATATATGGTGACGATGATGAAATCTATATGTGAGGCTCAGGGTTTAGATGTTATTGATTACCAGCCTGCTGTTTACCCTCATTCTGATGAGGAGGAAGCCTTTGAGGAAATTGCCCGGACTCACTATGCTGATCATGTGGATGGAGTTGCGCCTGCTGATGGTGCTACATCTTCCCATGCTGCACACACTTCAGAGAGACAGCCTGTTGTTGATGCCACTACCACAGAGACCACTGCTGCTGCTGTTGATACTGGTGCCATGGATGAGGACAGGGGTATTGATCCTGAGTACAACCCCTTGCCTACTGCTGATCCAGGCTCAGATTTGATGTTTACTGATGATGAGGAGTCTACTAACTAAACTCCTCATTTTGTTTTTACACATTTTCTGTTTTTATGGTTTTATTTTGGATACTTTTAGTTACTTTTGGTATTATTTTTAATATTGTACATTTGTTAGTACATTGAGATTCTCTGTTTGGATGATGCACTTTTGAAATAGTACTGATGCTATTTGTTGATATGTGAATGTGTTTCAGAACTTGTCAACTGCTTTTTAGATTTAAATTAGTTGCTGGGAACAACAACGTTTAAATCTGGGAATGGGGTGTAAATGAATGACATGATTGCAAAATTCCATGGTGATATCACACAGTTGATGATGACACACAGTTTATGAGCCACAAACAGGGAAACATCTCAATCCTTTCTTTTAAATTCTTGTGAATGTAGTTTTAGGTAGTTTAGGTAGTGTTGTATATGTACAAAAGTTGGATTTAGAGTTGAGATGATGTGAATTTTATGAAGATAGGATGATCAAAGTTTTACATGATTGATCAAAAAGTCTTGATGCAATTTGAAATCCTTGCATGTGTGCTAAATGATATGTTTGCATGACTCATGTTATGTGAGGAGTAGAGAGATCAGTTTGATGTATATAGAGGAATTCAAGCATGCACTGAACTGTGAGACATAGAGCCTATATAGAAATTTTTTTGTTCAGAGAGCACTTCACTGTATGAGTAACTCTAGAACTTGCCCTGTTTCTAACTTGAAATAGTTCATGGTTTGTAAAGTAGAGTTTATTGAGGCATTTTTCTTTTGAACCAAATTTTCCTATTGCATGGAAGCCTTAAAACTAAACTTGTTGTGATAAAACTAAGAGCCCTGCACTTATTCCAGATCCTAAGTTTTCAGATTATGTGTTCAGATAAGGGGTAAAGGATGAAAGCTCTTGAGAAAGGTGTTTCTGCAATGAATAAAAATATTAAGTGTTAAGTGTTGGAAATTTGGAGAAAAAGAAGAATGAAAAGGAAAAAGGAAGTAAAGGCACAAAGTGCTTGGTTTGGAAAAGGAAAAGAAAAAGGAAATGAGGAAAAAGGGAAATCAAAACAACACAAAGTGTTGAAAGTTGGAAGAAAAGGAGGAAGGAAGTTCAAGAAAAAGAAAAGTTGTAGAAAAGGTGGTGAAAAGAGTAAATAAAAAGGAAGAAGAGAATGAGAAAGATTAAGGAGTACATAGATAAATTCAATAGTGATCCTCCTCTTATCTGAATCGGATTCATCTATCTAACCTTCTGTAACATCAAATCCTACTTTTAGCCAACTACGTGCCAAGCCATTTTCCTTCTCCTATACAAAATCTTATCCCTAGTCAAGTCATACCACCAAAGCCTCTTTTGTTCTGCTTATGAATCACTGTCACTATGGAAAGTGAGAAGATGGGCAAGCTTATAGTAGTTTGAGTGCAGTGGAGATTGAGTGATGAGTACACCCTTAGACACTAGAGTGCAAGAGAGTTTATTCTCACAATTTTTGAGAAGTTCTAAGTGAGGGGGTGTTTTGTGTTGAAGGTCTCTGCATTTCATCTTACTGATCTGTTGAAAGTCATGTGATGAGGTTAAGCAAGTAATAGTAAAAGATAGATTGCTGGGTTGTTAGATTGTATCTTGGAAAGTTGATCTGTCATATTTCAATCCAACCTCATAAATTTCATGTGTAAAGAATCTCAAGTCTTTCTCTGTCTTTAAAGTTATTGCTGAGGACAACAATATTCAAATCTGGGAATTGTGATGAACCCTTAGTTCATCATGGTTTTTAGTAGGAATTAGGATCAAATTGTGTGATTAAATGATGAAAAAAAAGGTTAATGTCCTAAAATGTCCTCTATTACAAGTTCAAGAGCTTTATTGGAAATTTGTATGATTCTTGTAGGAAAAGCAAGCTTGAAAGACAACTGGAGAAGGAAGAAGATTCTGGAGCTCAAGAGGAGAAAAATTGCCTAAGTGTTGAGCGCTAAAATGTCCACACTGAGCGTTTTAGTGCTACAGAAGAGGCCAAAACTTGCTGGTGATGAGCGCTAAAACGCCCACACAGAGCGTTTTAGCGCGCTGCTGCACTTAGAAGATGGAAAATTGCTGGTCTTGGGCGCTAAAACGTTCTGCAATAAGCGTTTTAGCGCCCTGAAGTGGAAAAAGGACTCTGGTCTCCACCGTTAAAACGTCCAAATAAAACGTCCATTCACCAAGTTTGGACAAGGTCATTCCTTAACGTTTTAGCGTTGGAGTCAGTTAAAGTCAGTTGAGCATTCACCAAGTTTGGACGCTAAAACGGTCATTCCTTAACGTTTTAGCGTTGGAGTCAGTTAAAAGCAGTTGAGCATACGTAAAGCATGGACGCTAAAACGGGCACTTATGGACGTTTTAGCGCCCACATCAGTTTTCTGTTTTTAATTGTAACACTATAAAAGGCAAAGCCTTCACATTTAGAAAGGATCTGGATCTGAAGAGATCTGATATATTCTCTCTCTCTTAAACTTTAGTCTGACTTCTCTCTAAATTCTCTTGTAATAGTTTGGAGATTGAAGACTTTCAACATGGAAATGAAGTTTGATTCTTCTTCTCTTATCTATTCCTTAGTCATGTCTGAGTAGAGTCTTTGTAGTCTGAATGCAATAGAACTCCATGATAATATTATGTTGATCTG